>NC_041711.1:3041992-3341992 GCF_900700375.1 Denticeps clupeoides
ACAGTGAGGATGAAGGCAGGAGACCGAGGCCTGAGAGAGGGAAAGTTCTGGAAAACAATTCATACAGAGACACACACACACACACACACACACACACACACACACACACAGAGGTATGCAGGTCTGGCGATCATGTGAGGGTCTGTCTGTCTCTAAAGCCCCCAAACTTTTATAAAAACATCAGAGAAAATATGGGGGTGTCAGTCCTCTAGAACCCCCTTCATGCACACACACAATCACATTTACGCTCAAACTGACAGATCAGAGGAAAGTCCTGCACACACACACACACACACACACACACACACAGTACAGAGGCAGACAGGAAGTTTGGGCGGGGAATTCTGGGATATTTGATGCTAGGCGCGGTGCCTGAACTCGGTTTCCATGGTGAAGCGACCCCTGAGTCGGCCAGTCGTGTCACAGACAAACGCGCTGGCACATACGTGCAAAGCATCAATCATCACGTAGCCAAATCACAAACATTCCCCTCCTCCAATCGGATTTGAGCTGGACCACGCCCCCTCCCCACCCAGCCCGCCACATTGCCGTCAATATGCTGCGCAGGCGGCCAATCAGAGCGCGGTCTGTCGGGGTCGTCTGTTTATCCAAAGGGAATACAGGATGTGTGAAATGTCCCATTCTGCTACTACACACACACACACACACACACACACACACGGAACACACCTATAGAAGATTACACAAAACAATCTGGTACGCGAACTGTCCGGAGCGCGCGGTGTCTCTCACGTCTACGTGGTGTGTTTGCGTGTGTCGAGCACACGGTGCCTGTCTGGCTGTGCAGGTGACGGGCGTCGGCCCTCCTCCTCCCTCATCCCTCTCTCTCTCCCAGCCGTAAACCGGAGGCCCGGCGCGGTTAATTCGCACGGTAATCCGGCGTGATCCCGACACCCGCTGCCCCGGATAAGTCCGCCCGCTGTCAACACGTCCTGTTTACACGAGTTGACTCGAGTCCCCCGCACGGCGTACACACCGTCACGTTTCCGCGCGGCACGAGTGGGTCTGAGGTCCATGCAGGTTCATTTCGCTATAATGAATAATTCCTTGATGAACTGTGTGTAATATTCTGAAATTCTGATTCAGATTATGATCATACAAATAATACATGGACATTTGCTTCAAAAAGGTCATTTTCGTGAAAATTTAATAGAAACACGGATGTTTTAATGAATGCAGCGCCGTGATTTTATTGATGGACCATGAAATCTGGATCCTGTCCAGTTCACTCGTGGAGAAACAGCGCAACGCGGGCTTAATAATGCGAACTGTTTGTCGGGTTGGCCCATCATCACATGTCCACAGAAAGGTCACAGCTCAAAGCGCCTGTTGTTCAGATGATGGACGTGGGGAGCCTCAGGCTGGACCGCGGCCAGGGGCCCGTCCCCGCAGCGTCCCCGCTTCCAAATGCCATCAGCTAAAATCCATCTTAATGGTTGTTTACCCATCAGGGCGGCTCTAATGCTGGCTGCAGGTGGAGTCCACACACACACACACACACACAGTCCCCCGCCTCGCAGCATCCGTCCAGGAGACCATGGACCCCCGATGCCACAATCCCGCCGAGAGATGGCACCGCGCTTTACATTCCACACCAAGCCGGCTGCCAGAAACGCGGCCAACTTGGCAACGTCCGCCGTCTCCGGCGAACAAGACCTACGGCGCGCCACAAAAACCCCGACAGGAAATGTGAGCGGAACGGGGGAGGAGGGGACTGAAACGAGTGTGGTCCCTCACGTCCACCGTCCCGGGCCCGCCCCCGAAGAAGGGAGGAAATGGATCCTGGCCGTTGCGGATCGGCAGAGATCGCACCTTCTCGACACGTCCTGGTCTGGGGACCGGGAGGCGGGGCCGGACACACAGAGCCACGCACCGAGGAAACGACTGTGTGTGTGTGTGTGTGTGTGTGTGCACGACTGTGTAAATTCCATATTCTATCCAGAGCGACTTACAATCAGTAGTTACAGGGACAGTCCCCCCCTGGAGACACTCAGGGTTAAGTGTCCTGCTCAGGGACATGATGGTAGTAAGTGGGGTTTGAACCTGGGTCTTCTGGTTCGTGTGTCACTAGGCCACCACCTCCCAACAGATTACACAAACAGGCCTGACCAGACATGGGCGCGGGCGTGTCCCCGAGGTGATTACCTGCCTGGTGAAGAGGATGGCGGCGTCGTGGTGGTGCGGGTGGTCGTCGTCCAGGGGGTTCTGCTGGTTCTGCCACTTGCAGAAGCTCTTCAGGGTGGCGGCCGCGTTTCTGGACACCTCCGGGCCCCTGTCCCCCTCGGCCAGCGTGGTCACCTTGACCACGGCGAGGCGCACGGGGTTCTCGATGCTGGCGTGGCCGTACAGCCTGGAGGCGATGGAGGCCAGGGTCAGCAGGTAGTGGCGCAGGCCCTCGCCGTACTTCCGGGCCATGGAGTCGTCGGCGACCAGCAGCAGCTCCACCTGCCTGGCGCGGGACACCGACCTCCTGCGCCTCGCCGCCGCGTCGCCATCGCGGCGGCTCCTGTCGCGCGTCCCGCAGCCGTCGCGCGGCGTCGCCTCCTCGAAGCTGAAGCGCGCGCGCGTGTAGCGGTGGCGCGCGCGCTCCGCGTCCCCGTCCCCCGTGGCGCGCGCCACCGGCGCCACCGCGTAGCGCCGGCGGCGCGCCGCGAAGAAGCCGTGCAGGCCGCCGCCGCAGAGGTCGAAGACGGCCAGCGACTCCGGGAGCGAGTCCACCGTCCCGCGGTACACGCAGCGCGGGTCCGGCGCGCCGAGCCGCGGCGACGGGAGCGCCGCGTCCCGCTCCAGGTCCAGCTGGAAGCGGCGGCCGTCCAGGTAGAGCAGGTAGCCCGCCTTCCCGCCGCCGTGGTAGATCCGGTCTATCGCGCGCACCGCGCCGGACGAGAGCGCGCCCGCCGGGACCCGCAGCGCGCACAGGAGCGCGCACAGCAGCGGGGCGCGCGCGCAGCCCATCCTCATCCTCAGCTCCTCAACGCGCCGCGGCGCATCTTCCTCCGACCCCCGAGCACCCGGACACCCGGAACGACCGAACGAGCGGAGACATCGGAGAAAACGGGGACCGGAGCTGAACTTCTGGACAAAAACACAAAGTTTCGTCTTAAAAGCGCCGAGGAGGGAGAGAGAGAGGGAGAGAGAGAGAGGGAGGAAAGTCCTGCCCCTTTGCGCTCCACCCCACCCCTCACTCCTCTTCTGCTCTCTGTCTGTACTCTAACAAAGTCAAGTGCTTGAGGTCGGAGTGAGAGAGAGAGAGAGAGAGAGACCATCTCATGTCACCACCCCTCGCAGAATGCCGGCCATTGTCACCCAGGAGAGCAGCGGCCATTCATCCGTCCCGTCTGGAGCCGGAGCAGGTCACTCCATCCCTGCCGCGTCTCCAGGACTCCGCGACGGCCCACGCCGGACCGTTATTTAACGCTGCGTCGTGTAAGACACGCGACACGAGCCGTGACGTAACCGCACATCTCGTCTAATCTCACACCCACCTCCCCGGCCGGGTTCCGTGCGGCTTCCATTATTAAAGAGGCGCGATTTGCGGAGGGTCGGAACTCCTGGATAATTTATGGCGCCGCTGGAATAGAACGTTCGGCGCGTGGGCGTGGCGCGGACGGGGCAGCCGTGTGCGCGCGCGTCCGACACTTATCGAACCTTTAAAAACCGTGAGTGCACATGTTCATCTGTGTGCTTCAGAAAGTTTATTTAAATTATATACACACACACACACAGCTGTATAGTTTTTTTTCCTCAGGAGGAGCACAAGCCACCGAAATCCCGTCATGCATCTCCAATTTAGTGTTTTGTTTATTAGAAGCTTCTGTCCCTAATGAACAAAGTCCCATCGGATCCATCAACGATGACAGCAGAAGGACAGGAGGTACTGAAGGAGAAAACAGAAAGTTATGTGAGTGTGTGTGTTGGTGGGTGCAGCTGGATGCTGGTTACAATGGCAACCACATCACACCAAATCCAGGACCCTTTGGCACTGTACCGCCCATCCAGAACAGATCGTGCCAATACAGCAGTAACATGACACAGCACATGTAAAAAAATCACACAACCACCAGCCGTGACAGGGTGACGGTCACCGTGGGTCACAATGGATTATGACCTGATCTCTTCCCAACCAGTACTGTACCGGACCCAGCCTTAACTCTTGCTGTTTCTGACCTCTGAACTGAATCTCTACTGTTCCTAACCTGACAATCATGAGCTGTTCATAATCTAAACTCTACCTGACTGGTGCTGTTCCTGACCTGATCTCTTCCCAACCAGTACTGTTCCTGACCTAAACTGTTCCTAACCATTCCTAAATTGACCCATCCTTAACTGGTACGGTTTCTGACCTCTTAACTGAATCTGAACTGTTCCTAACCTGCCAATCCCTGACTGTTTCTGACTGGAAACTGTTCATAATCTAAACTCTCCCTGACTGGTGCTGTTCCTGACCTGATCTCTTCCCAACCAGTACTGTTCCTAACCGTTCCTAACCGGACCCAGCCTTAGCTGGTGCTGTTTCTGACCTCTGAACTGAATCTCTACTGTTCCTAACCTGACAATCCTGAGCTGTTCATAATCTAAACTCTCCCTGACTGGTGCTGTTCCTGAACTGATCTCTTCCCAACCAGTACTGTACCTGACCTAAACTGTTCCTAACCTGAACCATCCTTAACTAGTGTTGTTTCTGACCTCTGAATTGAATCTCTACTGTTCCTAACCTGACAATCCTGAGCTGTTCATAATCTAAACTCTCCCTGACTGGTGCTGTTCCTGACCTGATCTCTTCCCAACCAGTACTGTTCCTAACCATTCCTAACCTGACCCAGCCTTAGTTGGTGCTGTTTCTGACCTCTGAACTGAATCTGAACTGTTCCTAACCTGCCAATCCCTGACTGTTTCTGACCTGTGCTGTTCATAATCTAAACTCTCCCTGACTGGTGCTGTTCCTGAACTGATCTCTTCCCAACCAGTACTGTTCCTAACCGTTCCTAACCTGACCCAGCCTTAACTGGTGCTGTTTCTGACCTCTGAACTGAATCTCTACTGTTCCTAACCTGACAATCCTGAGCTGTTCATAATCTAAACTCTCCCTGACTGGTGCTGTTCCTGAACTGATCTCTTCCCAACCAGTACTGTTCCTAACCTAACCCTAAACTAAAGTGATCAACTGCTCCTAACCTAAACTATCCCTGACCGATGCTGTTTCTGACCTGAACTGTTTCTAACTTGAACGCTCATTGACTGGTGCAATTCCTGGCATGAACTGTTCCTAACTTGAACTATCACCAACTATCACCCTTAATGAGCAGTTGAGTAGTGAGACCTTAGTGAGTAGTGAGGCACCCTGGGAGCAGTGTGTGGGGATGGATTCGAACCGGCAACCTACTGATTACGGGGCCGCTTCCTTAACTGCTAGGCCACCACTGCCCCCTGTCTGCTGCTGTTCCTTCTCATCAAATTCTCTGAGCCTGCACTATTCCTAACAGATGCTGTTCCTGACACACAGTGCTCCTGGCCCATGCTGGCCCCTGGCTGCATACATTATCTTTCATTCTTCATGGACTTGTGGGCAACAAATGAAATTAAATCTACATTTGTGTGTGTGTGTGTGTGTGTTGCAGTGCATGTGTGCATTTTGAGATGGCCCCATGGGTGGTCAATGGGGGTGCAGCAGTGGGGGCCTGAAGAGCTTGAGCTGGAGTCGATGGTCTGTGCACTGCGGGAGTGTGTTATTCTACCTGTACCGGGGCTAGTTCTAGGTCAGCTGTGCATAACACACACACACACATCTGAGCAATGGCTGTCAGCCCCCATCTCCTGTTCAACTGGCAGGAGTGTAAAAACATCCTCCTTATGCAACTCTCTCACCCGTCTCCATCTCATACACACACAATGAACACCACGTGAACGTGTGTGTGTTCTAACTGAGGCTTCCCAATGATCATTGGTTCTGGTGGTCCCATGGTAATGGTGGCATGGTGGTCTACTTGCCCCCCCAGTCCCGCAGCTATACAATACAATGTTTCAGAAGTCAGTAACAACAAAGAACACACACACACACACACACACACACACACACACACACACTATGCTGAGCAACAGTGTTTGGCAGACTTTACTCAACGTGTCTCTGGTTGTGGCTCGCAGCGTCACATCAGAGGATCATATATAATCCTGATCATCTTAGACAGGGCTCAATGGCAGTGGACCATATGGACACACGCCAGCCTCACATATCAAAGCAGCGATGCACACACACACTAAATATAGGACAGCCACACCAAATAAACGTGCACGCATGCACGAGTGCTCAGACACGTGCGAGGCAACTCTTTTTAACACAAGCTGTTCACACATGTCCAACACACACGCAGGGTGCATCCAATACAGCTAATTGACATTGGATCCCATTATGTAACCGGCAGTGCAACCCCTACACCAGCCCCCCGTCTCGCTCCTGGCCCCCTCCTCACTCCTCTCATGCATTATAAATTCTGTCGGCCACTTTCTGCACCTGCTGGGGCCTGGTGTTCAGTTCTGAGAGGGCATTTCTAAAAGGATGTTTCTGTTGGATGTTAACCACATTAACGACTATGGTTGGTGATGGACTGACACTCCCATCATGATGACAAGATGACGACTCAAGTCTGAGAACAATGACTTCAGACTCCTCAATGCATTCACGCAGGCCAAGAAGACATGGCATTAGGCGCCTGATAACTCACCCCGACAGGCCATGCTGTAAATGAAAATGTTCACTTGAGTAATTAGACACTCAACATGGTAAAGTGACCTGCAAACATCTCTGACACACGTACACAAGCTGGCACATAAACACAGCAACAGGTAGAGTTCCTTCAATCTTTACTGTCATATCGGACATGCTATAGGCCTAATTTGTGGGTTTTTGGGGGGGGCACGACCCCCGCAAAAATCCGATCCAGCCAATATATAACACCCCAATATAATCACATTATTTTGATTAATAAATAGATTAATTATCTTACATTAATACCTTATCGATTTTTTTATTCCTTTGATTTTCCAGCAAAACAATAGCATGTTAAATCATCTGTTAATGTTACCCACCCCCATGCCAAACACTTGGTATTAAGGAACCCCTCTTTTTTGTTGGCTGTCCATTTGGTATTTTGTGTTGTCTGTTTTTTTTTGAGGTGATTCGTCACGTCATGGGCTTCCTACATGCCTCATTGTGCTAGTGTATTTTTGACGGTGGCATTCTGGCATTTTTAGGGTATTTTATGAAAAATAAAAAACTCGCTTCGTAAGTGGTGAGCCTTGACCGCTTTGCTGTTCCATACATTCGACCCCTCAGCTCAATTGCTAGCACCCCCCCGGTAGCCCCAACATTAGATTCAAAGTTTCGTCAGTAAGTCACACACTTCATCCATTCTACAGAGGAACTATTGAGAGCATCCTGACCAGCTGCATCACTGTCTGGTTCGGGAACTGCACTGTATCACACCACAAGACCCTACAGTGGACAGTGAGGACAGCTGAGAAGATCTTCCCTCTGTAATGGACATTTACAACACACGCTGCATGAGGAAAGCCACCAGCATTGTGAAGGACTCTACACACCCCTCACACGCACCCTTCACCCTCCTACCATCCGGAAAAATGTACGAAGCATTCGGGCGCTCCCTTCCAGACTCTGCAACAGCTTCATCCCACAGGCCATCAGACACCTGAACACTCAGCAACTTTCCACTCCGGACTAACACACACACACACACACACACCACCTCTGTTATATTGAGTAATATTATCTATTCATGCACGGGTCCTTTTTTTCACCCAGTATTTGCAGTAATTTTACTTTGCATTTATTTATCATTTCACTTGTTTAGCGCTTGTCTGTCTCATTGTTGTCTACATGTTTTTGTTAGATGCTACTCTTGCACTGCCTGTGTCCCCTGTTTTCCCTTTATGTAGCTGGTTTGGCGATGTCGCACACGGTCACTTTATGTCAGTATGTAACTTTGTTTAAATGTTTGAACATGGTTTCATTTCACTATGTAGCATATAACACTGTAGTTGAAACTTCAGCTTCTCTGAGACTGGGATGACTCTGGGGTCGTGGGTCGTGGAGCAGCCATTTGCGATGCATATCTGGTCCAAGGCTGAACCTCCTGCTGGCTGAAACAAGAGATACGAGCAGCATGCTCCATTAATGAAGCATACACCATCACAATGAGTGAGTGTGTTGTGCTGTGTACTTGCTTAAGACTCTCACATATGTGTATGACCAAGTAAAGAACCCTTAGTGGAAGCAGACTCAAAGATGAGAATGTAACCAGCCCAGAGCAAGGGTGACTGGTGATGGTTAACTGGTTAAGGTGGAAGACTTGCCGTGAGTTACGCATGTGTATCCGTACACAGTTGCCTTGTTAATGTTTGTACTAATGTTAGTGTGATTAATGTTAATGTACTTGTGTCCATACTGTGTTTCGTAATCTGTAGTGTGTACTCCGTACACCCAGGGGTCAGTGTTGAGGCTGCAAACCAAAAAAAAACCCTCTATCTTCAGCTCTCACAACACTGCCCCTATAAATGTACGCAGATATTGCATCCGTATCCGTTCCGTTAATTTTTGATTATGATCTCAAAAAACAATGCAAGAACACGGAATACGGATCACGGCCATACGTACACACTTACGTAGTTAACAGCAACTATATTTCTACCTCAGGTCAGACAGAACAGGTGAGCAAGCATGGTTACTGGCTTGTAGGACACAGGAGCAGGCCGAGTCCTTGCGGGCGAAGCGACTGGCGGCGGGCATCTTGCCTTTTTTATGGAAGTCACGTTGCTTGCAGTCACACGAAGGGAGTCACATGGCAGGTACCGTCTGCACACACTGCTCCATTCAAATCTGCTCACTGCGGCTGATGGGTTGAACGTACACACTGTGCATCACACATCACAAACAATCACTTTCACTTCACCCCTCTGTGTCCATTCTAGTTCAGACTGCACAGCATACAGGTGACACGAAACACTTTCCCTGTGACAAATTTCATAAATACATTGGCACATGCGGGACAATCCGTTTTTGCGATTTTTGTTAAGTACATGGGTAATCTGTTACACTACTTTCCCCATCTAAACATCATGACCATTTTAGCCCATGTTAAAAGTCATATATCTTCTCATTTAATGAGCCAAAAAGATCTGGCGAGTGTCGTGTTTCTTCCGTGGCTTCAAGTCACCAAGCATACCAGCGCCAAGTGCTTGCAGAGTCTGTGAAGGGTCAACGAGGTAGAAACCCTCAATCCATTTGAACTGCTCTTCACCCAAACCCTTCCTCTCGTGCTTGCTCATGTACCCTCTTCTGCACCCCTCTTTTTCTGTGGCTCAGACCAGCTCCTTCACTTCTACATTAGGGAGCTCAGCAGACAGGAATACAGTCAACATCATGTTAGGAAATGATTGAGCCTTTCGGGCGTCTCCCACAAAACAACAACGGCACCAAAAAACCAGACGCTGCTGATGCTTGCTTTATTTTTACCAGGGTGGAGCTGGAAGGCTCGGGCTGATGGATGGAGATAAAACAAAGCTGAAATATATATACAGATGCAATTTATTCATTTCTTATTTATGTATGATCGCTCATTTTCAAACAGCAGAGCGTGTGTGTTTTCACTTCACTTCCCAAATTTTCACCTGAGACACACAGATTCTATGGAGACTCTGGAAGACAGGACAACCTGAGACTAAAGTTTGAGAAGTCTGGAGCAGATAGTATGTGTGTGTGTGTGTGTGTGTGTGGGAGGGGGGGGGTACTTTCACTGTCATTGAGTGACAACACATCTGATAACTGTGTAGAACTTGCTTTAAGTGTCTTTGTGCGGAGTGAAAACAGTGATTAAATCCGCCTGCTGTAGGAGGACAGTGTGTGTGTGTGTATGTGTATGTCTCACCACAGACCCAGCCCACAGACTGGAAGATTGACAACTGCAGCAAACAGGCAGGAGAAAGGATCATAGATCTGAAATATATAGAGTCGTCCCTGCAGAGAAACACACGTCACAGACCCTTTTGTATGATAAAAGGAGGAGGAGCCTGTATGTCTGATTGACAGCTGCTACACACCCTACTTTCTCATTCTGAACGACTGAAACCGCCGCATTTTTAGTTTAGTGTACTCTCCAAAATCACTACGCTTTATTTAGCACTGATGAAACATCCCTTATAATGTATAGCATAAAGCAGAACACACACACACCCACACACCAACATATCATTTAACAGTTCCAAATTCCACCCTGACAAGCAGAGGCTGAACTTTCGCACGCCTTGTCTGGGCTGGAGCTGTCCTGTCATGACAGACGGGGAGGCAGCAGGTAACCAAAGACGATAAACAGAACAAAACAGAAAAAGGCGTAGAGCAGCTCAGGAATTCTGTGACGTCTGGAATTCTGGGATACAAACCGACCCCAGCAGCCAATAAAGGCATAGGTACAGATGCCGTCAGTAGGAAGCAGAAGATGCTTGTGTGGATCTCGCCGGCGCCCCCTGTGGATCTGCCTGGGATACCGACCCGCTAGTAGCATCACCAGAGCCTTCAGACTCAGACAGGGAAAGTGAAGTGATTGTTATTCACACGGTGCACACAGTGAAATTTGTCCTCTGCTTTTAACCATCACCCTGAGTGAGCAGTGGGCAGCCATGACAGGTGGCCGGGGAGCAGTGTGTGGGGACGATGCTTTACTCAGTGGCAGTGACCGGGATTCAAACCGGCAACCTTCTGATTACGGGGCCACTTCCTTAACCGCTAGGCCACCCAGTAATTGGAAGGTTGCCACTGAGGTCCCCTTGATCAAGGTACCGTCCCCACACACTGTTTCTCGGGTGCCTTTCATGGCTGCTTCCAAGGTGGATATGACGCCCTTCAACACACAGAAACCACAAAGACAAACAACAGACACAGAGCAAGATGCGCTTTGAGCCAGTCCAGTTCTTCAGGACCAGGGGACAAACACCCAACCACCCAAACCAAACTAAAGAAGACCTAACATTGTTAGAGCAGAGCACCATAACCAATGTTATGGAGATGTGGAAAGAAATGAGGTGTTCCATGTGTCGTTGCACTGGGCCCAGGGCAGGTGGCTGTGGAAGCTGCAGAACAGGCGAGGATGAGGATGCAACACACACAACCATGCAGGATCATCATCTGACTGGCGTACAGTGAAATTTGTCCTCTGCATTTAAACCATCACCCTGAGTGAGCAGTGGGCAGTCGTGACAGGCGCCCGGGGAGCAGTGTGTGGGGACGGTGCTTTGCTCAGTGGCACCTCAGTGGCACCTTGGCAGATTTGAACCGGGATTTGAACCGGCAACCTTCTGATTACAGGGGCACTTCCTTAACTGCTAGGCCACCACTGCCCCAGACACAGACATGCAACCAGCATCTGATGTTGTAAACCACGGGTATGGGTGAAATCAGAAAATATGGTCTCGTGAGCGACAGACATGCGTGCAACACAGCAGAACACAGCAACAAAGCTGCAAACTGGGACACAGCCAAGGACGTTTGGGCGCCAAAAAGGGAGCCGGTCAAGTTGGTGTCCTGACCTGAATCCAGCCGAGCAGATACCAAACCCTCTGGGAACGGGACCGAACACAAAAGAAAATTCTGACTGCGACGACTCGCGCCAGCCGAGGAACAGGAAGCGGTGCCCAATCTCATGTACAAAACGGCAACAATCGGGTTATTGTTTTCCGGGTCTGCTCATTTTTTGGCCCCACTTCCTATTGAGATCTGAATCCCAGCTGTAACTTTTCAATGCAGTTTTTTTTTCTGATGTTTTCCTGCCATGTCATATGACACCCTAGAGAAAGCAACGATTGCGTTTTCATCCATGAGTGGTAATGCATTTCTCTGCCCCTTAGGAACACATTAGTTAAAGCGAACAGCAAGCACGGCAACGAAATGTGTCCTCTGCTTTTAACCCATCACTCAATGAGAAGTGGGCAGCCATGAAGAGCACAGCATTGGAACCTGCAACCCTTCCTACAACCCTTTGGTTACAAGTCGTCCTCCTTGTAACCTGACCTGACCTGGATCCAGCATGGATCACTGTTTTTACTTTGTCTTTCCTTGGAAAGTAACACATTTCTAGTGGAATCCTCTCAGACTTCAGGGGTTTTGGACTGGATCAAAGGATTTTCCATCGGTATGAACTGTATCTCTATTTCAGTGTTTGGTACCATGCAAAACATACAAATATAATCCACGTAATATTGTCAGGGATCATGGTAATGGCAAATTACTCAACTAAAATCTGCAATCATGGGCTTGACGCTACACCTTACACTTCAAGGACTGTCTTGGGCCCTCGTCACTGGCGGATTTGGTTAATAATTTGTGTGTTGACACGTCCTACCCTGCACTTTAGTCTTCGGGACGTATTTCTGTCTGGCTGCAGTGGCTGTGCAATCGCTCCCTTGGGGCAAAAACTATGCATCCATGAAATGAAAAGGGGATACGCAAAAATGCTGCTGCCACCCAGCTCTTTGAACCGGACAAATATTTTTGGTGATGCCTAAAACAGACGGGCTTGTTCACAAAAATATGCCGCGATTTTGAAACCGAAGAGAGTCTCCACTTTCACCCCGTTTCACTGTCAAAGGAGCAGAACAGGGCAACGCAGCTTATAGAGCAGAGGGCAGGAACTGGCCTGCAAGTAACCGCTGATCTAACCAAAAAAATATACTCAAAGAGTACATAAAAATACACTTTCACTAGTACGACTTGAGGATGCACAGACACTCGACACTGTAAATTGAAATAAATGAATGGCTCAATAGCCAAAAACACACAACACAAAATAAACGTAGCACACAAGGTTAATGCCAGACGTGGGTGTGGGATCGACTAACAATTCAAACCCGACAGGCAGCACCTGAAGGTGATAAAGACATGTCAACAATAACACAACATAACAACACTACATAAGGACATGACACTAATACACTCCAGGACATTCACTTTCAATCACTTCTGGACTCAATCCCCCCAAAATCCTTGCACAAATTTTTTACTTTTTACTTTCACTTTACTCATTTGCACACCTCCACCCTACCTGTTACACATATTGTTGAGTGGCTGCTCCATAGCGGATGGAGTGATGGATGGAGTCTCTCTGTCCCGGGTGGAAACAGCTTCAGTCAACCAGCTCCATCCTGTTTGGTTCAACGTTAGTGGTTTTCATCAGCATGTAGAGAGTGGAGATCAGTGCCCGGAGAATCTTCTCACCCTCAATGTCACTAAAACACCAGTGGAAAGACACCTTCATCATCACCATCAATGCCACTGCTGTGGAGATCATGAGCAGCACATGACAGGGGACCTCACATGGACAACTCACACAGACTAAGCAATGAAGACAACTAACAGGACTCTTTGTTACAGTTAGGTGTGTCACTATAAATAAGTGAAGCAAATTGCACATTTGCACAGTATGTAACCAAATAAGCAAATGTGAATTGGTTGTTCAGTGACGCTCAGAACATCCAGCAGATTCTCCATTCGATTCACTAGGAAACATGCACACACACACACAAACACACACACTCACTCACCTCCTCCATTTGTTAGCAGAGATGAGGGAAGCGCCACACATTGCCCAGGCCTCTGATCTGGCAACCGAGCCACACCCAGTCATCAGCCTTGCACCCCTCCCCTGTAATGCCTCCTTTAGCTCCCACTGGGATGTGTGTCTGTGCTCTTATGTATGTATGTGTTTATAGTCATGCAGACTATGAAAAAGACAATTAACACACTTTCCTAACCCCCATGACCTCAGCCTGTCTGTAAAACTCCTTCTCAGATAAAATGACTGGTCTGTGTTTCCTGTACCAATCATGTGAACAGGAGTCCAAAACATGCAGTCCACATCTGGTCTGCATTAGTCTATTGTTTGGTGTACATGCCTCCACGCCCCAGTCTCTCAGTAGTTATCATACCTGTTTCTCCCCTACACTCCATCTCAGAGTGTGTGGTAACAGAGACTAAGGACACCACGCTGTGTTTCTCCAGTGCCTTCACTGAAGCCGTCTGAAAACCTCGGAGTGGATTTATGTGTCGCAACCTTTGACTTCCCATACAAATCTATACAAACCAATTTATTATCATGGATGTGGCTCCAATAAAACACTTCTACAGCTGTTATAAAGCCTTGTCTAGCAGTGCCATGACATTTTCAGCTCCTGCTATTTGTTTTACAAGCCTGATCTCGCATCACCCTTGGTGAGCAGTGGGCAGCCATGACGGGCGCCCGGGGAGCGGCGTGTGGGGACGGTGCTTTGCTCGGTGGCACCTCGGTGGCACCTCTTTGAACCGGCACCGTTCTTATTACGGGGGCGCTTCCTTAAACGCTAGGCCACCACTGCCCCAAGACTGATATGACCCAGACGTGATTTGGAGATGGGGTTAGCTGTAGCTGGCTCAGTGATTTCAGGGTTGGGATTTGAAACAGTCCAACGGTGCCGCTCTGACCCAAGCGTCTGCTTGCAATTTACCCAGGAGTCAGGGTAGCAGGGCTGTTTTCTGTCTTGGTTACAATGCCCCGGGATGACAGGCCCAGGCCACCGCCGATGTCCTCCTCACCATGACATTCCAACAATCTCACATACAGAGCAGGTCTCAGTAGCAGCAGTAAAATATCATTATGTGGTGTTTTCCTTCACCATGCAGAGTGATGGTTAGAACAAAAAGCAAAAACGTGGTGGTGGTTGGAAGGGCGGTAGTAGCCTAGTGGGTAACACACTCGCCTATGAACCAGAAGACCCGGGTTCAAATCCCACTTACTACCATTGTGTCCCTGAGCAAGACACTTAACCCTAAGTTGCTCCAGGGGGGGGACTGTCCCTGTAAATACTGATTGTAAGTCGCTCTGGATAAGGGCGTCTGATAAATGCTGTAAATGTAAATGTAAATGTAAATGTAAATCAGAGAACATGCAATTTGATATTTTTTGTCATGTGTGGTCAAACACGTTTTTCCTCATGAGTTTGGCATTGCGATTTCATGAACGATCAATTTTTTCTACATTGGTCGATGGTCCTAAGGCCAATCCTTCTGTCACACCGGGGCAGACCCAAGTGCGAAAAAAAGATCTTTATAAAATTAAAGTTTTAATAAGCCGAACAGGTAGGTAACGTACACAGGTCAGAGGTAATGACCTGTTGAAATCTCCCATGTAAGGGACAGATGAACACTTCAGAGAGTCAAGCTGGAGTGAAGATTGTGGCATGAGGATAAGCACCGGTCTGTGCCGGCCGGGGTCCTTTTTAATGGTGGTGATGTTGTGCTGCTTTTCAGATTCCTTTTCTGTATGTTTCTGTATTTCTGTATTTACTGTTCTCCAGAGCGCCTTACAATCAGTAGTTACAGGGACAGTCCCCCCCTGGAGACACTCTGGGTTAAGTGTCTTGCTCAGGGACACAATGGTAGTAAGTGGGGTTTGAACCTGGGTCTTCTGGTTACAGTCCCTCCCTCTTCCTGCTCCTCTCTCCTTCATCGGACCCTTTTCCGGCATCTCAATCTTGAACGTGACCAGAGACACCGAGAGAGCCTCCTTAAACAAACTCTGCACATTCCTGAGGTCCCGGCCATCCCCCCACCCCCACGGCCGTCCCCGCTTTTGTGTTCTCCGCTGTTTGCCTTCACGGTCGGACCTGCCCAGAGGAAACTGGGGAAGGAAGTTTAATGTCGGATTTATTGTTGCTGCCGCTTCAGTGCCAACGAGCTCGAGATGACCACTCTTTCGAGGGGATGTTTTTACCAGATGGACTTGTCTCTCTGTTCGGCAGGAACGAACTCTGATTACTGCGGCGGCGGACGATAACAAGCCAGCCCCCCTCTGTGGTCCCTCCTCACAGGGTGTGCATGCTTCGTGGCCAGAATAACCGGGCGACGTGCTAATCAGATCTTCAGGCCTTCAATTGACCAAATTTACCAATTTCCTCTAAACAGGGTCCGACACAGCTGGCTCTGCTGCCGGGTGGGCCTCAGTGCATCAAGCATCTAACGTTAGAACGCTCATTTGCAAGTGCATCCTTCTTTTTTCTGTGCAAATGTCACTGTGTAAGAAGTAAGTGATTAACTAAAGACACTTTGGGATTTGAAGCCCTTCTGAAAGATCTAGTGGCTCTAGGGTGGATCTAGAATATGCATTTCACCACATTTTCCGTGGTTGCCAGTGATATTTAGGTCTCATTCAGATGTGGAAATGAACTGGGTGGGAATCGGATCTGTGCTAATTCACTGAAATATAACAAGACAGACGGATCGGATGTCCCCACACTGTGCGTTTCATGCGACATTGAAGTGCGATTTGCTGGCATCAAGACCAGCAATGTAAATGTGGCTGTAGAAAGGATTCAACAGTGACCAAAACTCACCAAAAGATGAAGACCTCACCATCAAGGTGCTTTTATCCACAAATCTCTACGATGACCCAGGAAGCAGACTCGTAACCGGAAGGTTGCTGGTTCAAACCCTGAATCACCAAGGCGCCACTGAGATCCCCTTGATGAAGTTACCGTCCCCACACACTGGTCCCCACGTGCCCTTTGTGGCTGCCCATTGCCCATTAAAGGTGATGGTTAAATGCAGACAGATTTCATTGTATGTCACTGTGTGCTGTACCTGCTGCGCATCACAATGACAAAACAAATAAACTTTTGTTCCTTCGACAGTTAAAAATCCCGTGTGGTGATGTCACCTGTGTCATGACAGCCAACATGTACTCTCATCATGACTGCCAGCAGGTTGCAGCTCAGAGGTCTTCTTTTTTATCCTCAAATATAATGCTCTTTATTGTTCTTGTGTTCTAGTGACCTGGTTCGTAGGATATACGGAGGATTTTTTCAGGGATCTCCTCATTTCAACAAGTTTTCACCATCATTGAAGGCCGGAGAAGAGCCATTAAAAGAGCTCATCTTTGACAGACCATATTGTCAGCGTCCACCGTCAACAAGAGACGATGGGTGGTCAAGAATGGACGGATGGGTGCTTCAGGATTCAGGGTGCCAGGAATGGAAGAATGTGAGCATGCTGCCTACAGAGACAGAGCTCTACACCCCAGCAGCTTGAGGTGGAGGGAAGCAGCTTTAGGCTTCAGCCTAAATAAACACCCAGATTCCTTCTGTTTACTGATCCTGCTGTCTGAAGAGTGGAGACTGAACCACGGGACTCTGGAGACCCCGAATGAACCACAACACCCCACTGATGTCCACACAGTCTGGCCATCCAGACGCATGAGAAATACCCACCAGAGATGCAACAGTACTGTCCCAATACTGAGAAATGAAAACAATCGCCAGCATTACTAGATTGAAGATTTCAAAAAATGTGAAACTTGAAACTTGCATATTTATTGTGGCTAAATAAGTACAATGAGAATACAATATAATGAAACAGAATAGAGTATCAGGTTTAAAACTCCCACACCATTTGTTCTCGTAATGTTACTCACTCTGCACATACAATCTTTTGTCAATTTTTTGGGACAAAACAGACAGGTGATACAGTGTTTTTTTATGTAATTTTTTTTTCACACAGTTCAGAGACTGGGTGTGAAATATATGTTCAAAATGTTCTAATAGTTCATTCCATTTACGCCCTTATCCAGCAGGTAGTTACAGGGACAGTCCCCCCTGGAGACACTCAGGGTTAAGTGTCTTGCTCAGGGACAAAATGGCAGTGAGTGGGATTTGAACCTGGGACTTTGTGGTCTTCTGCACTGTAGAAAAAAGTTCTCTCAACTAAACCCAGGAAATGAAGTCAGCACAACAACATGGGCAATGAAGTTGAGAGAACTTCGAAGCAGGTTAGCAGATTTCCCAACTTGGAAATGTGTTGGAGAGTGTCCGTCCTACTAGGCAACTACCGCTACCAATTCCATACCTCACCCTGTTCAGTAATGCTAGCTCAGAGGACACCTGGGGTTGCAGATGATCTAAGATGATTAAAACCGGCCTTAATTCCAGGCTAGAGCTGGACTGTGTCGGCCAAAAGCCAAAGATCTGGACCCGTCAGCAGCCCACTCCCACACAGGAATGCGGGGTAAGGCGGGGGATTAGGTCGGGAACAAACCAACACGCCCTCAGCCCCACCGACCCGCCGTACGCACGGTGTCTGGTTTTCATATGGCCCGTAATGAGAATCAGTCCGTGGGAACTGGACTCTCTGACCTGCAAGGGTCCACCTCCTGAGGCGGGGTCTTCTAGAGTGAAAATTCATTAGAATAAGTGGCAACAACGTTCTGTTCTTTCGAAAGGAATCCTCCGCTGCGGCCACGACGAGCGGCACGCTTTTCCCACGGCTGGCATCCCACACCTGGCCCCTCCGTTCTCCGAAATTGGGGTTAAGCACCTCGGTCCCGGGCCCTCAGGCTGGGATATAGAGAACGCCCGGCTTCTCCGCTCATGGGGCTACAACAACAGCCCCCTTACGGTGGATTTAACGATTTATATTGTACGTGGCCGGCCACCCCACCACAGCTTTGATGAGGAGAGTGTAGAAATAAGCAGACCGTGATGCAGACGTTGTGTGCGGCGATAGTGTCCCCCGGGGGAACAAGCTCTCAGAAACGGTTCCAGGACGGGGTGGCAGCGGCATTCCAGGAATTGCCGGCCAGTGTTATTGCAGCCAGGTAGGAGGCGGAGGGCAGCTGGCCTGTCGCGCCCCGAGTGTTTCTCATTAGACCAGGAGTCGGGGTTCTGACGCTCGGCGGGGAGAACGTAAACAGACCCGGAGTGAAAGCAGAGCTGAGGATTGCTGCGGGCTACGGAATTTCAGAAAGGCGACCGGTCCACACTGAAAAGCACCGGTGGCAGCCTGGTGTCTGTTGCATTCTGGGGGAAAAAAGCTTTAAATAAGCCTCTAGTCCACACAGTGCCAATGGGGCTTTTTTAAAATCAATTGTCAGGCTTTGAAATACAGTTTTCACAAGGACACAAGGCCAGAACACAGCAGAGCATCAGTTTCTGCAAAAAGAGATTTTTTCATTCGTGGCCCCTTTCGAGATGACCACGCCCCCATCCACAAGACATAGGTATCACTGATTGGTTGATGAGTATGAAAATTTGTGTCCACCCCATTCATCCTTTCAGCCTTTCAGATCTATGAGAAGAAGATTTAAGAGAAGAAGGAATAGGCCATTCAGCCCATCATGCTTCCGTGGAGTACAGTTCCTAACTAAATTGTTCCCCCCATTATTTCTCCAAGTGGACCACAGGTTCTTGAGTTTGTTAGAATCTTGGATCTTAGTCTGCTTAGTTTGAGGCTAAACACACACATCAGACAAAAGAGAACACAAGGCAAAACAATTGAGTTGAGGTGATCTGAAAAGTTGAAGTGAAGTGACTTTCACTTGTGATACACAGCAGCACAGCACACAGTGAAATTTGTCCTCTGCATTTAACCCATCACCCTGAGTGAGCAGTGGGTAGCCATGACAGGCGCCCGGGGAGCAGTGTGTGGGGACGGTGCTTTGCTCGGTGGCATCTCAGTGGCACCTTGCCGGATCGTGATTCGAACCGGAAACCTTCTGATTACGGGGCCGCTTCCTTAACCGCTAGGCCACCTCTTGCAGTAGACATGCAACAGACAATCAATCGTTTCTTTATTTTCCGGAGATATATTTTAGATTAAGATAGAGTGTAAACCGCTACGTTCCAAGTCCACATTTAACTTTAAACATTGCAACATTAAAACCAGCTCTGCCATGTAACCAAGCCTTGCCCTCAGAAATCCCCCCACAACCTGACGCCATTTTTAATAGCCTCACAAAAGCCAAAAACGCTGCATCAGCACAGCGGAGGACGGGGGCAGTCCCCTGCATCAAACGCTGGTGGTTGCCGCCGGCTCACTGGGCCCAGCCCATCAAGGGCCGCCGTCCAGGGGATTACATCATCCACGGCTGCTGGACGGGAGCGGCCTTCGCTTGGTCCGCGCAAACATGTCGTGCAGTTGGCCATGTGGAATCCATCTTTTGCCGTAGGCAGCGTTGCTAGGGAACCCCCGGTTCTCTTATAGCGCTGCGTGTGCTGTTTGGCTCGGCCGGACAGCGCTTCACGCCCTGAACACGATATCCTCTCCCCCCCTCGCTGGCTGCTCTTCACGTTTGCTCAGGGTGAGGCGAGACGAATATGGAAGGCCAGGATGTGTCCGGATCTCGTCTCAGGTAACAGGCTGACCTGGTTTCACCACTGGCTTTTGTCTCACGACTAGTGAATGGAGTAAATGAGTTGCAGGCCTCGCTTCACACCTGTTAAGTGTGTGCAGAAAGGCTGTTCTCATGAAAGAGATTATATTATTTAAGTACCCACTACTGTTTTAACAATTATAACATCATAAATGCTCTCATGATGGTGCTGGTACCCATTGTACATGTGTAGATAAATTCATATACCTATTTAAAGTTTACGTACATGTAAGATGGGACGTCAGAGGACCATGGCCTTTCTACGCTTTTGTTTTGCATAGCGGCCATCTGTAAGAAGAGATGTCGCGGAGCCATGACATTCCTGTGCCTTTGTTGTGCATGAAGATTCAACACCTCTGTTTTATATGTCTTTTGTCGGACGGCATTGCAACATTTGCTGGTCCTCCCCCGAGCCAAATGTGTGAGGTGTCGGCCGTCGGGACCGCCCGCTCTATTTGTTTTACCCAGACGGGAGGCCCCGGGGGCCGTGACGTCAGAAACAACAGGTTCTGATTGGTCTGTGACAGCTTCCTGTAGGCCAGGGGTATAAAGGTCTGTTCACATGTGGGGAAGGTGCACTTTCTTTCCCAGCTGCCTTTCCATCAAAACCGGATTTTCCAGTTTTCAAGACTGCTCTATCCTCTCATTTTTTATCATGGCTTTTCTCTCTCTCTCTCTCTCTCTCTCTCTCTCTCTCTCTCTCTGTCTCTCTTTACTCTTTCTTCTCATTTTTGTTTTCTCTGTAACCTTGGTACCTTTTTACATACAATATTCACCTGTAACTGCAATAATAATTTACCGGTGTTAATAAATTAGAAACTGTTAATTTTTTAACCCCTATTGTGCCACGCCTCTTTCTGCCAGGTAACATCAAGTTGGAGTGGTTTGAATACAGTGCTTTTGTGTGTAGAGAGAGAGAGAGTTTTTTGCTATGTTCTCTCTTCACACATTTTACATACACATATTTTCCAATACATATGTCCATATTTTGTGTTTCTAGATTTTATAGTGTACATTTTATACTTTTTTGTTGTGTAGTTTTTTTATTCTGTTCTATTGTTTTTTTTACTTTTCGCTGATCATACCTTTGTTCAATCCACTTTCTGCATTGACAATGCAAAAATGTCCCACTTGTGGGACTAATAAAGGTTTATCTTATCTTATCTTTTTTTTAAGGCCACATCTGTCTCTTTTGTGCCTCTGCTATTGAAGAAATCAAATGAAATGTCAAATCCAGGTTGTTTACCAGTAGCAAGCATCAAAATCATACACCACTTACCAAAAAGACACCTAAAATGTGCAAAATTGAAGTATGTGGTACAGAATACTGCATGAAATGTAGAATCAGTGTGCTTGTAGGTGTAATCAGTATTCCTTTGGTGTAAATGCGCCGACTTTTATCAAGGCGCTCTGTTTAAGAGTAGTAAAATTTGAGCATGCGCCCTATGTGGCCTCATAGTCCCGTGCAGAAACAATCTGAAACCTGTTCCAGATCAAGCTGAAATTGGTTCAATTCCGAGTCGAGGGCAATGAATCTTGTGACATCATGAAATGAAAGCAGTGTGTGGGCCAGAGTCATGTTAATATGTTGTCCCGGGCAGGTGAGCTCTTTGTCTGCGAGCCATAAAAGCTCCAGAGATAAGACAGTCAGGCAAGTCCAATGGTGGGTCAGTGGGTCACTGCACGGGTGGGAATTTGTGGTCCTTCGCTCAGGTTCACTCGAGGTTCAGTTTCATCCGTTAATCCTGGAAAGCTGGAGGCTGGCAGCCGAATCAGTCTGCACTTCCAAGAATTTAAAGAACATTTCAATCTAAGGAGACAAGCTAAGGTCTCAGGTCAGACAGAAGAATTGGTATGAAGCTTTGCTGAAGTTTCTGCGTTTTAGGTTGGACACCGTGAATCAAAATTGTGACAAGCAAAAACCCCACTCATCTTTAAACGCCCTGGATGCTCCTAAACGTTTCTATGATGTGCATCCTTGTGTTCCTCTTCAACCAGCTGGAGCTCTAACAGCATGGAGAATAAATTCACAACTCTGTCCTCCTCACTAGTTGTTCTGTGGAACTTTTTTGTATTCATGTTCAGGTGGAACATGTCATGAAGTTAGTGTGAACAAAGCCCATGTGTATGGAAGGGAAATGTAGATATTTGCCATTGCTGGACCACCAGTCAGCACTGAACAGGCAGATCTGAAGGACTTCTTTCCTCCACAATTTAATATCTGATATATGTTATTAGCTGATGAGAGCCTTTTAGCTGAGTAAAATAAAGCCTGTGCAACCTGAAGTCTGGATCCAGATGATCCCACTATTGTGCAAGCCTGGACTTCACCAGTCTGTTACTGCTGTTGGAAAACAGCTTCATCCCTACTTGATGAACAACTAGGTCACAGGTCTTCAGAGATGTTTTGGAAGTCCTAGATCTTTTTGTGACATTTACAGGATTTTAATCATACTTCAAAAACAACATGTTTTCTTTACTAGAGGATGGTGACTCAGTCAGCTTGATGTAGAAACCTGGAGGTAAAGTCCATCCCAAAACACCCCCAGATGCCAAGAACATGGAACCTGAGGATTTAGGAGCTCAGAAGGTGTGAATCGGGCACCTGACGGGCAGCTGGAGTTTCTGTGGTCTGGGGGAGTGTGTGGTCGGCCACAAGCCTGCCAGGAAAAAGTCGCCTCAGTGCCCACGTGTGGGACAGAGTGTAAGTCAAACTTGTCAGCTTGGCTGTTTTGCCACTTTGTCAAGTGTTCAGTCTGTCAGGAGAATGTCAACAAGCCGCTTGTGACCCCGCGACCCCCTGGAGCAGTCCAGACTGACAGACGATGGGCGGAATGAAAAGGCATGCGTAACGGAACGCCCGCAGCCTGCCTGCTTTACCTCGCGTTTCCTACGGCGACGTTGCCGAGCTTCCCAAGTTCAACAGGCCATAAACAGAAGAGACAGGAACAGCCACAATTTTACTTCTACACTCATTGGTCATAGGTCAGAGGTCAGAGGTCATAAGCCAAACCAAGCAGTCAAAATGGACATGTTGGACATGGACATGCCAACAATGAATTCAGTATGGACTGTGCATGCCTTATTAATGCATTAAGAGCATTGATGATTATGAATTCAATAGTTAGTGAGGTGGCCTCACACCTCCAAGGTTGTGAATTAGAATCCTAGGCAGAGTTTGCATGCTCTTCCCATGTTGGCACAGGTTTCCTCCAGGTTCTCATCCAATGGCATGAATACTATGGACTGGTGGATTGGTGACTCTGAATTGTCTCTGAGTGTGTGAATGAATGGTGTGTGTGTGTGTGTATGTGTGTGTGCCCTTTGCCCAGTTGCCACGACCCCAAGCAGTACTGTGAGTGAGTGTGTACGGAACATAAGTGAGTGTCAGGCAGGTGTGATTCCCCTGATCCAGGAACAGTGTTTACCAACCACAGAGCAACGGGCAGATCTGGGATGATGTGTGAATGCGGTCAGGGTGTTAGGGAATGTAGGAGGAATGTGTGTGTGTGTGTGTGTGTGGATATTGTTTTTTCCCATATATTCAGCATCTTGGACAAAATATCGAACACAGACACATATTTTTGACTGTTGAACAGTCTGTGTGAACTTTAATAAGTTTGATTTTTATTAATGAATAGACTACATCTGAGTGTATATATGCTAATTATATGTACTAGCATTGATGTATTAATAAAGCAAATTCTACTTGGCTTATGGCACCATTTATCAAAATGTTTAGAAATGCTAAAATGGTCAATATGAAAGACATATGGCATTTTTCATTCTGTGTCTGTGCTGTGTGACGAGTTTTGTGCTGCTCTGCCTCCCCAGTTTGTGTGTGGTCATGTGACTGAATTGCTGAAACGTGTCGTGTGATTATTGTTACTATGTATGAATGGTGAAACATAGTCCTGGCAGCATCTGTCCGGCAAAAATAAAGCCCATAAATGGTTTTAAAAAGTATCGAGTAGAGTTTCTTATCCACAAATGTACTCAGGTACAAGTAAAAACTGTGTCGTAAACCTAATCCTGAAGCGGCAAGGTGCCACTGAGGTGTGTGGGGACAGCTGCCCACTGCTCACTAAAGGGTGATGGTTCAATGCAGTGGACACATTTCATTGTGTCACCACGTGCTGCGATGTTTCACAATGACAATCACTTTAATGAAGTACATTTTTGTCCTAAAAGGTACTCAAGTTAATGTAACGGAGTAGATGCAACTCGCTCCTACCCACCTCTGGTCACGGCATCGCCAAGATTACAGCATTCTCCACAACAACAGCTCCCAGATGTGTGACTCCATTCACAGAATGTGCGTACGCATGCACACAAAGCACGCTGACATCAACACCAGGCTCAGGTCAGGAGGTGAATGCAGCTGCTGCGCGTTGGGCGGGTGGAATTTTGCTTTCTCCACCCCAGAATTACATAAGTTCTTTTCCTTTTTGAGAAAGGGTCCGTACCTCTGCCTCGTAACATAGTTTGCATCTTTGTGCTTGTGTGTCAGTGTTAACACGGATCAACTCTGCATTGGGCTGGGCCTGACAGAGGGCCTGTGTGTGTGTGTGTGTGTGTGTGTGTGTGTGTGTGTCTATGCATGCTGTATGTGGTTCACTCAATTCATAGCGATGACATCAGTGCAACAGAATGCTTATTGAAAGCCAGATGATCTATTATATTATGCACGGTCACACCCGTTTACACACACACACACATACACTAGCATGCATCCTTGAAGGCTCTCTGCACCCACAATCACTACACAGCCCCAAACTGTGTAACATTGTACACCGCACACTTACTGTAGCATCATTCTCCAACACCAGAAGTTGGGATGTTGAGCATTTAAAGCTTGCTTGATGTCGGCAGCATGATACAAATCATCTGCGGTTTCTGCCGGTAGGAATGGCTTTGTGCTTAGCGTCTGCAGCCGAGGGCCTTCAGATCCTCTCTGCTTCTGAGGGTTAAGCCAAGACGGGCCCTTCGTTTGTCTTCCTCTCTGTAATGTACGAGTTACGGAATGCAATCATTCCGACTCCAGTTTTAATGCGGACCACGCTGCGCTCATTACAGCAATGCTGCGAGTTTCAATGTGCCACCCACCCTTCTGTCTCTAATGCACTTAAAGTCACACATATTTATCATTCCACGGTTTGTGAGTCCTTGGAGACCAGTAACGAAGAGGCGTGTGTGTGTGTGTCCTGGACACAGCTGCCGCTGACCTTATCTGCGGTAATGGACCCTAGTGGTGGGTGTGTGTGTGTGTGTGTGTCTGTGTGTGTAATGTATTGGGCTGTCGTGCGTGCTTATGTTACAGACGCACAGTGGATGTTGGCTTTCTCTCGCCCCGCCCCCTGACCCCCGGGATGCCATCATGGCCTTGGCATGACATCGTCATTCTGTATCTCATGAGGCGGCCTTTTGTTTTGTGATTGTCTGTGAAGCTTGTGTGTGTGTGTGTGTGTGTGTGTGTGTGTGGGAGGGAACTGATGGTGGCGATAAGCTTGTCACGCACGATGAGTGGACTGTCGCCGTGACAGTGCCGTGACATCATCCCGCCCCTCACATGGGGGAGGGGTTTATAAAGCTGCTGTATGCTGGTCTTATTAATCATGTGCATCAGTCGGAAAAAGAAGGAAAAAAAAGCACAATGCAGCCCTTCAGCCTGGGATTCTTCTTCCACGGATTTCGGTTGCTTCCGTGGAGAAAAAGGCTCCCGACTGCGACGCTGCGTGACTGCCAGGCTACTCATTTCCAAAAACTGAGGGTCAAAGGTCAGACGCACTGAGTGACACTGAAACTGGCGCCCAGACAGACGGGTGCTTGGCACACAAGGCCCTGTCTGTCCGTCCACAAACACTGGAGAGAGAATAAGAAACTGAAAGAGAATGCAAAAGAAAAGAAAGATACAGATACAGGTTTTGAGGGATGAATCTGAGGCAATGAGAGGGTGAATAAGAAACTAAAAGAGGAAAAGAGAGTGATGGAGCGATGGGGAAAAGCTCAGAATCCAAAAAGTTCAAAAGAAAAGGAAGATACAGCCAAAAAGGAGGTGACTTACAGCCCATGTTAGGGTTGTGAGGGGTGAATCTGAGGCAACGAGGGGGTGAATAAGAAACTGAAAGAGGAAAAGAGAGTGATGGAGTGAGACGGAAAGGCCCAGAATGAAATAAAAAATGAAACATTTTGTAGATTTTCCGGGCGTCACTAGGCACTTTGATTTTTATGTAAATTCCGAGGACGCCTGTGAGCCACGTAGCGCTGTGCCAGTGCCAATTTGAAAACAGTGACCAAAAAACAACATTCTACAAAATTCAAAAAGTTCAAAAGTGTGAATAATTTTTCTTTGTAAGTTGCTAATTACTTGTTACTTACTGTTGAAGTAATTTGACAGTGGTAGACATGAGTGCTTTTCCTTAGTCCTTCTCAGATAACGTTGAAAACAGAGCAGATGCTGAGCCTCAGGCCCAGGGTGAGCGGCCATCAGCGGCTTCAGCTCGTGAGTGCAGGGGTGAGAGAATAAACTCTCCATTTTACAGTACTTCTATGTGCTGAAGCCTCTCTCTCTGTCTCACACACACACACACACACACTGATCTGTCTCTGCTTTCTGTCACTGTCAGTCTGCGCTCTGTGGAATCAGAGATAACCACACACTCCCACAGCCTCACGAGTGATCGGTGTCTCAGCACAGATTACAAGCCCATGGATCTTCTGGGTCCCTGTGTGGCCTCCATAACAAACTTGAAAATCCAAGGCCCTTATCCTCACACCCCCTATCCTCTAACAGCTAGCTGTAACATGCCTGCATAGAGGTGGAAAACAATGAAAACCGTTCCTTTGTGGAAGAATTCCGTTCTCATAAATAAATGAAATCAATTTTTTGGCTGAGCTGAGAGGAGCCTTTGTGAAAGTTTTCTAGAAAGCTGAACCTATTGATCTCTAACCTTTCGATTCCATTTTTTAACACCCAACCGAGTCTGCCTCTTACCAGAGGTAAAGTGGTGAGTATTTTGTATTTGGTGAGATTCTTTTGTTGAATCTTCTTGTGAACCAACCCGAGAGTTCATCACATAACAGGAGGACAAAGATCACCCGAAAAACAAAGAAAAAAGAAACGATTCTGAGGTAAGAGTGAAATAGAGGAATGTGTGTCTTGCAGGAAGAGACAAAAAAAAAAAAAACACTCCCCTGGCACTGGCAAATTTCCCTGCCAAAATATGTCAGCAACAATTATAGATATTTCAGGGCACCGCAGAGTCATTTACCGAGTAATTACACCCACACCCTCTCCTCCGGCTCGGCCAGGACAGCATTCCTGTCTGTCTGCAAGGCAGGACACTTTATCCGGGCACCCGCGATGATGTCCCTGAGAGCTGGCCTACAACTGGCACGCAGACATGAGTGGAAATTCGACCAGCAAATAAAAAAATTTACAAGACAAACGTTATAAAACGGGAGCGCTGGCCAGAATTTAGAATTTACGTTTGCATGTGTGGATACAGGACATTATGATTTAATGATTACAATTACATTAACCATCCTTCCAATTTTAAATAAAGTGAAGTGTTTGTCACATGTGATACACAGCAGCACAGCACACGGTGCACGCAGTGAAATTTGTCCTCTGCATTTAACCCACCACCCTGAGTGAGCAGTGGGCAGCCAGGCGCCCGGGGAGCAGTGTGTGGGGACGGTGCTTTTGCTCAGTGGCACCTCAGTGGCACCTCGGCGGATCGGGATTCGAACTGGCAACCTTCTGATTACGGGGCCGCTTCCTTAACTGCTAGGCCACCACTGCCCTCACATTTATTCATACATTTATGTTTTAAATATGTACAGTAATTGTGTATGCTGTGTTGCCATAAACCCAGAATGGATCTCAAAAGTTCACTTGTACCGATTTTTAGCGACTTTGCAACTTAAGTTTTTTTTTTTTTGGGGATCAAAGGGCTTTTTCTGTTGAGAGGAAAGAACAAGTCATAAAAGAGCACAATTAGCCAAGAACTCGGTCCTTGGTCCTTTGTCTGGACCAAATGTATGCCTGGGCTGCATCCAGGGGATCAGCGAGTCGTAAATCTCAGAGCGGGCGTGCGGTCGACTCCTTAGTCGACTTCAAAGCCAAAATTCCTGATGGTCTTCCAGCGAGGAGCACACAAAAAGCAAACATTACTCCTGTTTCCCAGTTCCAGGACGGACAGAGGCGGCTCCAAACATCAAGAGCAGCTGAGGCTGGAAACTTGAAGTTAAAGGTCCTTCGGGAGACGTCCATTTAGTTCAGTCACATATGATGCTTTCATGTTCACGTTCGCAAAGCTGCTTTACCATGAAGCAGAAGAACAGAAATGCATAGACTCAACATTTCAGGCAGTCCTATGATTATGTTTGGCATCATTTCTAATGACGTTGTGTAGAAACGGCTAATTCAGCGATGAACTTTTTCACCATGGAAATATAGCTCTGGTTCCTCTCATGTAATATTGTAATGCTGAGTATAGTCTGTAAACTTGGAACTTGCTGGTGCTTAATAGTGTTCCATAAACTGGGCTGGGCTGGACGTGGTTCTGGAAGATGAAAGGACCGGAACACTGAGCACATCTGTCCTGGATTAGGTCTTTTCATGCTACATTCCCATTCATGGTGCAGTTACGAGTCGTTGGTTTGGGAAGGAAACGCCTCGATCGCGTAAGATAACACTGCCAGCATTTCCAACGCTGCTGGCCATCGAACCACTCTGGAATACCCTTCTGATGGAACAGCTCCATGTTGGAAATCAACATTGTTGCAAGGAGGGTTTTTTGGAAAGACAGAGTGGTCTGGGTGGTGCTGGCTTTCACTGCGCTTGATGAATGAAGCCTGGCTTAGCCTGTTAGCAGATACTAAATCTACAGGAACATCTGCCTAAACTTGGACTGCCACTCGGATGGTTCCGTTTTTTCTCGACACTACAACAGCCCAGTGCTTTGTATGTTATGTGATGTCACACTTAACCCTCACAGCCTCTTTATATTGTATATACATGCCGCCTATTATTATTGAGGGTAAAAAAGACCATGACCAAAAATGTACAGGGTGGGCCATTTATATTTATACACCTTAATAAAATGGGAATAAGTGGTCAGATACTTGTAAATATCCCATGAGAGTATAAATTTACATTAAAACCAAGCACACCCTTGTTTTTCTTGTGAAATTACCAATAAATTTGATGTCACATGACCCTCTTCCTATTGAAAAAACAAAAGTTGGATCCAAGATGGCGAACTTCAAAATGGCCACTATGATCACCACCCATCTTGAAAAGTTTGCCCCCTCACATATACTAATGTGCCACAAACAGGACGTTAATATCACCAACCATTCCCATTTTATTAAGGTGTATCCGTGTAAATGGCCCACCCTGTTTGTATGATTATGTCATTATAATTTTTTACATTATTTGGTCTCTCTGAGTGGTCTGTACAGTAGTTTAAAAAATGTTTAGGTTTTGTTTATTATTTCTTTAGATTTTTTTATGCTTATTGATTAATCAAACGTTTATTTAAACATAATGGAATTTTGGGAGGGGTCTCCAACACCGCAGTAATTATTACATTACATTCATTAATTAATCAGTTAGTTAGTAATTGTAGTCATATTGTCATTTTAAAATCCATTTGGGGTCTAAAGACCCCCAAGAGGCTGTGAGGCAGTAAGTGTGGAAGACTTTAAGGTCAGAGGTGCTTTCTGTGATCTCCGTTCTAAAAAGTGCAATGAGGTCAAGAAACTCCATGTACTTGAACTGAGCAATCTTGACCCCGTTTGTACCCTCTTTTAGACATCCTCACAAGATGAATCCACTAAATTGTCTCTATAAAGGCATGGCTGGAGTGTGTGAACTGCTTTTTAAAAGCAGTAAAAGCTGCTGAATGGATGATCATCTGTTCCTACAGCCCTAACCGGAACATTGCCAAGCCCATGAAACCCCAGCTCTGGAGGTTCAGTAGGACCTCGCAGGACGGGTCTGAGAGAGTGATTGGTGGTCATGCACATACTCACACACACACACACCCCTACAACACACACTGTTAAAAGCCCACAAGACAGTAGGAGCTTTTGATCGTTGGTGCACTTTAGCACATGGTGATAAAATTTAATTATGTCTGTCTGATGTTTGCAGTCAGCATTTGCATTTGTGTGCACTTTGTGTGTGTGTGTGTGTGTGTGTGTGTGTGCATACATACAACCAAAAACAAAATACCTTAGATTAAGAGTATGCATATATGCGTGTGCAGTCTGCATATTTTAGGAATTGGGTGTGCTTTTGGACTTTAGCTCCTGGACGAGGATAGAGGTTGTAAAAAAAAAGGAAGAAATGGGATCAGGGCAGGATGCTCAGGGACGGGTGGAGGAAAAGACTACACACACACACGCACACACACACACACACACACACACACACACACACACACTCACACAAAATCCAATTTTAAAGTAAATTTAATTTTCACAACTATTTTTAAGGTTGTGTATCAAAGTGCAATTCTGGTCCCCACATAGACCAACGGTTAAACATTTAGCATAATTTAGGAATGTCTTTGTTTGAATAATGGATTATAATTATTATTATATTATTATATTAGTGTGGTAGTAGGTGGTAGTAACACACTCGCCTATGAACCAGAAGACCCAGTTTCAAATCCCACTACAAAGAATAAAAATACCATTAGGTACAGATAAAACATTAAAAAAACATGAGGAGTATAACAGTCTTTTCCTAAAACATGTCACATTCTGTGGAGCCCTCAAATGTGGAGGTGGGACGTTCCACAGTTGTGACGTGGGAGTGAGTCCTGGGAGGGTTGAGACGGTTGGAGTTGGAGAAACGAAGAGTGCGTGAGTGACACTGAGGGGTCAAGAGCTCTTTAAAGTATGATGGTGCATTACCATGCAGACACTGGAAGGTAAGCAGGGAGATCATGTAAGATACCGGACGTCAGTAAAGTGAGCACCAGGATGATGTGCTCGTTTTTCCTCACTCTCATCAAATTCAAATTCAAATTTTATTTGTCACGTACACAGTCATACACGGTATGATATGCAGTGAAATGCTTTTGCGACTGCTATTGACCTCAATATTGCAAATATTGCAAGTATTCAAGTGGAACCAATATGCGAAAATTGCAAACATAAAATGTGTAAAGTAAAGTGAAAGTAAAGAGAAGATTTGTGCAAAATTCTAGGAGGATAGAGTCCAGAAGTGATTGAAAGTGCTGGAGTGTATTAGTGTTCTGTCCAATGAAGTGTTGTTGTTGTTGAGAGCTCGGACAGCCTGCGGGCAGAAGCTCCGCCTCATTCTCTCTGCGTTGGACTTCAGGAGCGGAAGTTCTTCCCTGATCACAGCAGAGAGAACAGTCCATTGTTTGGGTGGCTGAGGTCCTTCACTATCTTCCTGGCCCTAGTCCAGCACCGTTTGCTGTAGATTGATTGATGGTCAGGGAGTTTGGTACAGATGATGAGTTCAGCTGATGGAAACACCCTCTGTAGGGCTCGCCTGTCCTGTATGGTGCTGTTCCCGAACCAGGTTGAGATGTTTCCCATCATGATGCTCTCTATGGTGCAGGAGTAGAAGTTCCTGAGCACCTTGGAGGGCAGTCTAAAGTCTTTCAGGTGTCTGAGGTGGTAAAGACACTGCCGGGCCTTTTTCACCACGGTGTTGATGTGACAGGACCATGACAGGTCCTGCGTGATGTGAACACCGAGGTATCAGAAGCTGTCCACTCTCTCCACTGGGTTCCTGTTGATGACAGGGGTCTGGTAGGTGGTCTCCTGCTTGGTAATAAATTCCACTATTAACTCCTTTGTCTTGCTTGCCTTGCTCCTTTGTCTTCAGGTCAAGATTGTTCCTCAGGCACCAATTCTCCAGATTTCCAACCTCCTGAAGAGATCAGGTCCACCACGACAGTGTCGTCAGCAAACTTGATGATGGTGGTGGAGTTAGTAGTGGCTGCACAGTCGTATGTGTACAGGGAGTACAGCAGGGGGCTCAAAACACAGCCCTGGGGGGCTCCAGTGCTGAGGGTGATGGTGGTTGAGACATGTCCGCCCATCCTTACTGCCTGTGGTCTCCCGGTTAGGAAGTTGGAGATCCACTGACACAGAGATGAGCTGAGTCTCAGGTTCCCCAGCTTGGCGGTGGGTGTGGAAGGCATTATCATGTATATTGCTGAACTGTAGTCAATGAAAAGCATTTTAACATAATTTCCCTCGCGAGTGTCCAGGTGGGTGAGTGCTGTGTGGATGAGATGGGAGATGGAATCATCTGTACCTGGCAGCAGCACCCTGGCAGCGCTGGCAGCGCTGTTCTTCCTTGTCAGGAATTCCGATGAGAAGCGTGTTGCAATAGTCTAATCTTGATGTAAGAAAGGCATACACTAATGTTTCTGCATCTGATAGGGACGGTGTGGGCCAAAGTTTAGAATAGAAAATATTCAAACATTAAGAAATCCTTTTCAGACAGTGTTAATGTTGTAAAAGGATGGTTGTAGCCTAGTGGGTAACACACTTGCCTATGAACCAGAAGACTACGGAGTCACAGGTTCAAACCCCACTTACTACCATTGTGTCCCTGAGCAAGACACTTTACCCTAAGTTGCTCCAGGGGGGACTGTCCCTGTAACTACTGATTGTAAGTCGCTCTGGATAAATGCTGTCTGATAAATGCTGTAAATGCAAATTAAATATGGTTATGGTACCTGAAAATTGATTCATTAATGCAAGTCTGTCACTTTAAAAGCTTCATTGATTATTACAAAATATCTCAATATCTGAAAATAAAATAAAACTCTCCAAATTCAGACTAGTTGCTAAATCTTGCTGCTAAAGATAATGTTGCCATTGCCATGCACTACCAGCTAGGTCCATAATGCATTTCTCACGATGGGTTGTAAATCCGTCACCAGTCTCAGGACAACCAGATATTCATCATAAACTCACCTACAATCAATGTAAATGATTCAAAGTTCCATTCCATCTCCAAGCATCTCTTTAGCGCCCCCAGTGGACATTTGAGTCTTGCGTTTGAGGAAAATGTAACTGAAACGTGCCACATGCATATTTCCCATGAGACCGGGATGGTGATCTGATCCCTCATTCTCGGCATGTTTGTTCATTAATCTGGAGAAGTATTTGGCATGTTTCTGCAGATCACCTCTCCAGGAAAATATGAAACCGGTGAATAAGACGGGCCGCGTTCTGACCGTGCTTGCTCATGCCGGAGTGCGTGTTGTTCGTGCAAACGCGTGCCACAACACACTAAAACTCCACACACACGGTCTGACACAAAGCTGGCAGCTGATGGATTGTTCGCCGGTCGCACCTGTGCAAATGTGACCTCATTTCACAGCAATTTCCCCCTTTTTTTCAAGGCGCATTTTTAAATAAGCACATTAACACGAAGCCAGAAATGTCAACAGTGGAATAAGGCGGTGGTGCTTAAAGGCTGGATGAAGGGAAAGGGGAAATTTTCAGTGTGATTGAGTGTGTGTGCTTGACTGGGAGCATGTATCTCAGTGGTTGTGTGTTTATATTAGATTGGGGACCAAGTGACCTCACGGTGGCAGATTTTTTAAATACAATTTTTGAAGATTTAGCCGATAAAAGACTGTACTTTCATAAAAATATAAGAGATTCTGGGGGTAGCGCATCTTCATGGAGTGTCCTGCCATTGCTGACCCAGACAAGACAATGAAAGTATTGGCTTTTGTCGCCTTGGGTCCATGTCTTCAAGAAATCCATCTTGTATCACACGTGTATCACATGTGACAATCCCTTTTTTTTTTTTTTGAAAACTTCCTTGCACCTTCTTCACTCACTCGCTCATTCACAGTGAATGTCCACCTCGAATTGGAAAGCAATTGAATGACGTGTCATTTTAACACAATCAATAAAAACATTTTTGCAAAGGATTTTGCTAAAACCTGCTAGAATATTTATAACTATTACAGTGGAAAAGTTGGCCAGTCGCGTTTATGTTGTTACCATGATCCCTGCATGGTAGACATGGCCACTTTTACACCCCAATGGGTTTTGGGCACTACTTTGGGAGAGGGTGTGGTGGAAAAAAGGACCGGGAAAGATGGACTGCAGGCACTTGGACAGAATTGGGGAAAATGAGGGAAGAAGCTTGCGAATTGGGGACACAACCAGGTAAACCAATACTACCAATTCCCTCCGTTCTCAAATGTCATCACTGGTGTAGATAGTTTGGGACCACGGCCAATACCATAAGCAACATGTGCTTCAATTCAAGCACTAGTGAAGGCAAACATGACTTAGTCTTATAAACCGAATGCAAAATATAAAACTAATGAGGTGAAAGAGTGGGGTTGTTACAGTACATGTGTGTGTGTGTGTTGACACTTGTGTGGGTGTATTTATACTTGACTGCTCTCTCCCAGTGAATAATAAGCTTGTGTTGATGATGTCATCAGTGTGTGACAGCGAGGCTTTAACGAAGCGAAAATCAATGGGTGTTCAGGATTCCCTCCTACATGTTTATCAATACACACAAACACGTGCACACACACACACACACACACACACACACACAAACAAACACACACAAAGTGGAGTTTTAACCGCAAAGTACAACAAAGTTAACAAACTCACTCATTGTAGCTTCACTGTGTTGACTTAAAACATTTGAATTTGAACACACACACACACACACACACACAAACACACACAAAGTGGTGTTTTAACCGCAAAGTACAACAAAGTTAACAAACTCACTCATTGTAGCTTCACTGTGTTGACTTAAAACATTTGAATTTGAACACACACACAAACACACACAATGTGGAGTTTTAACTGCAAAGTACAACAAAGTTTACAGTGATTAAGGGGCAGTGGTGGCCTAGAAGTTAAGGAAACGGCCCCATAATCAGAAGGTTGCCAATGTGCCAATGAGGTGTCACTGAGCAAAGCACCGTCCCCACACACTGCTCCCCGGGCGCCTGTCATGGCTGCCCACTGCTCACTCAGGGTGATGGGTTAAATGCAGAGGACAAATTTCACTGTGTGCACTGTGTGCTGTGCTGCGGTGTATCACATGTGACAATCACTTCACTTTATACTTTATAACAAACTCACTCATTGTAGCTTCACTGTGTTGACTTGTGTGTGTGTGTGTGTGTGTGTATGGTTTTAAGACACACTCTCACCCACACACTAAACAGCTGCAGTGGAGTGGGCAGATGAAAGGCCAGCGGCCTGTCTGAACCATAGAGGTCAGGGTTAGAGGTCAAGCGGGCAGTTTAGTTTTACCCAACCAAGGTCGTCTCCAATACACACACCTCAAACAAGGCAGTAAAAAGCGTGATTAGCATCGGCTATGCCGCGTCCGCTGCTGCTTTCCGCCACATAAATCCACTCTGAAGAAAATAAAACAGGCAACCTGGCAACCCCCAATACAAACTCCGGTAACAGGTCTGATATTTGAAGCAGAGGGTGTTTATGTGTGTGTGTGTGAGACAGACCTAACCTGCTTAATGGCCAGTCTCTCCCTCAGGACGAAAGCTGACTGGAGAGCAGGTGCAGAGAGAGTAAAACAGACTTATCAGAACTACACACAAACACACTCACAGACACACACACACACACACACACACACACACATGCCGGACATTTCTGCCACTAACCGCTGGTATCCATTTCATTTCCAAGTCAGACAGAGAGTCTGGTTCTATTACAGAACAGCTGGCTGGCTGGAGTCACGCATGTGTGTGTGTGTGTATAGAACCGGGCCCTGTATTTTTCTTTTGTCTTAACTTGTTAGGCTTCTATTAACATTAACCAGTTCTCTTTCTCTCTCTCACACACACACACACATACACACAGTACCCATTAACACAGAGCGATCCATCAGCATCGCTTCCTGCTCCAAGCCTTGTTTGAGAAGGTGGTGAGTCTGGACCGGTGGGGTGAAAAGGTCACAGACACCCTCCGTGAAAAACACACATTTCCTCCTCCACTCCTTCTCGCTCGCTGTCTCTTTCACACACAAAACCGCTGAATTGTGCTTGGTGTGTGTGAGAGTGAACTGTGGATTCTCTGGATGATTGCAGGGTTAGGGTTTGGTCATCTTCATCCTCCCCAAGCTCCACAGAGGGTTTTTATTTCTTTCTGTTGCCATTTTTATTGACCATGTTATTAACAATTTAGAAAATTCTGGAGGTTTTCATTTGCAGCCCATCCCACTACGCGAATATAAGGTTAAGCCAATCAACCAAGTGCATCAAAATCGTGCAAAATACTGAATGACAGTGAAGGCTTGGTCAATCTTCAGGCCTCTGATGCTAACAGTGGTCCATAGGGAGAGTGTGGAATTCACCCCCACCTCAAACACACGCACACACACACACACACACACACACACACATCTTGTTCTTGGGGGAAAAAACCTACAAAAAGGCAGACGGACAGAAAGTGGGAAACTGCAAATGCGGATATTGGAAGGGGGATTTATGGGTGTGGCCTCTGTCCTGAACTTCCAATTAGGCGTGAATAAAGGCTCATATTCATCCACCTTGCAGAAAATATCGACCAGTTTAGTTTCTACATGTTGAAAACATATTGTGTTCAAAACATATTGCATAATGTGTACCCTGTCCCATGAACCTTAATATCACACACACGTGTAATGTGGACTATTTCACTTCAGTGTGCTTACTATACACACACATACACACACTTTATTTAACTTTCTTGAACAGTTCAGAAGCGCACCGTTCCTCTGTGGAATTCTATACTAAGAAAAGCACAACACATGAGGGGCCTGTAGTGGGTGGGCGAGAGAAAGCGAGAGATTGCAGTGGTGCCATTTTGGTGATACCACCATGAGAAATGGAGATGCAAATAAATGTAAAAAAAATCAATGAATAAGAACCAATGCACTTTTGCTTACTAAAGTTACATTTAAGGGTAGGGTTTAGACGTAGGACAGGAAAAGTGTGACTTTTTAACATATCAAGGGACTCGCTTGGTCACTATTCCAGCCAAGTTGAATAAATGCCCTGAGTGGACACCGGGACACAGGCTGTTTCCAAATGAAAAGTATTTTGGTTGTTTATGAGCATTACTGGATTGTAATTTCAGGCCGGCGCTCTAGGGCCCTCCACTGGGGGGAACGTCATCGGGACCCGCATGGAAAGTCGACCTTAATGAGTTATTTAGACAGGGCTGGGAAAAGGTGGGAAAAATAAATGCGAAATGGGCGAACAGTGAAGTCGTTTATGCCCGGCCAGAGATGTGGCCTTTTGTAGGGCATAAAACGAAGGCCAGCGGGTGGGGAAAAAACACTGGGACTCATACTCCAGCAACACACACGTTACACTCACACAGCTCGGCAACTGGGAACTTTCCTTGCTCTGAAGCCTGCGTTTTTGCTTTTCTTGACTCATGCCTGTTTTGGATTGTCTGGCACATTCATCTTCATTTTGGATGGCAGCTGCCTTGAGTATGTGCTCTTCCCTCAGTCTTTGCGATGCCCGACCCTGGAAATAGCATCATCTGGATGGCCTGCTTGACGCCATGACCACTTGGGTGGTAGTAGCCTAGTGGGTAGCACACTCGCCTATGAACCAGAAGACCCAGGTTCAAATCCCGCTTACTACCATTGTGTCCCTGAGCAAGACACTTAACCCTAAAATTGCTCCAGGGGGACTGTCCCCGTAACTACTGATTGTAAGTCGCTTTGGATAAGGGCGTCTGATAAATGCCTTAAATGGAAATGGAAATGTGCGCTCTTGATAGTTCCACTAGGAGAGTTTTGTGGTGAATGCCCCTTTCGCTGGTATGGATAGCCTAGTGGGTAACACTAGGAAACAGAAGACCACAAAGTCACAGGTTGAAACCACACTTACTACATTACTAAGTAGAGCTGTAATCGGGCTTAAGAAGTTAGACCAGAACCTGACAGAACTCGTCATGACCTGACAAGTAGAGCTTTTTAAAAGTCTGACTTTCTTTGTGCACTACGCGTGCTAGACTAAGAGGAAAATATGTGAAATGATTCAAATCCACCGGGACAGTGTTGGCCTAGCAGTTAAGAAAGCGGCCCTGTAATCAGAAGTTTGCCGGTTCGAATCCCAATTTGCCAAGGTGCCACAGAGCAAAGCATCATACCCACACCCTGCAGTACAGATTAACTGCATAGTATACTGTGCTTTCAAAATATCCCCTTGCCAATTTTGGACAGGAAGGCAAAGTAACTCAGCCAGAGACGTTGTCAAAAAAGCCATTGAGTTGGGAAAAAAATTGGATTCAAATGGAATGCAAGCAGAGCCATTTCAAGTTGCTATTAGCGCATTACCCCAGGAATACCACAGAGGTGCCACAGAGCAAAGCACCGTCCCCACACACTGCTCCACAGGCGCCTGTCATGGCTGCCCACTGCTCACCAAAGGTGATGGGTTAAATGCCGAGGACACATTTCGTTGTGACTCCATGTGCTGTGCTACAGTGTTTCACAATCACTTCACTTTCACTCCACTCAATGATATGACTTTCACTTCACTCAAGTTATATTTTAGGTCAACTTTATTGTCCCCTCAGGCCAACATTTTTTAGCCAGCAGAGAAACATACAAGACACACAAAAATAGACTGAAGGCAATAAGGTGCAATCGAATAAAATATTAGCACGATGATTGGTGGGCAGGGCTTATTGGGATGGTGCCAGTATTAGAGTTGTAAATCTTGGCTCATTTTTTTTATCATTTTAATCTAGTCAGATTGTGTTGAGCAGTAAATGATCACCAACTACTTAATTTCAGCCGATAGTACCTGATTCTCTGCTTTTAAATTTGTTTAGCGGTAAAAGTGTTTTGCATGTTGTAAACTAGTAAATTTTTGCTTCATTTAAATTGGTAGCTTGTCTCACATAGATGTACAGGATAATCAATCAATCAGCCTTTATTTATATGGCACTGTATTATATGTATATTGTCAGTTGAGCAAGCCCCATCTGACAATCAGATGGGGTCAGCCAAGTAGGACAGTCCATGGAGGTCGGCCATGTCATGTGATCACTCCATTTACATTTACAGCATTTGCCAGACGCCCTTATCCAGAGCGACTTACAATCAGTAGTTACAGGGACAGTCCCCCCTTGCTCTGGGACACAATGGTATTAAGTGGGATTTGAACCTGGGTCTTCTGGTTCTTAAGTGTGTTACCCACTAGGCTACTACCACCCCACTCCGAACAGCTCCCCAAGCAGTGTAGTGGATGGAGACGATAGAGAAAAGTGAGTTAATGATGAGTTAAACATAAACAGAGAAGTAGACAGTTCTTTACTACTGCAGCGTTACTAATGGTGAGGGGAGTGTCGTTAAAGGCTAGATTACATATGTTTTTAGCCTGGATTCAAGTACTGATACTGTGTCTGAATCCCGTACATTCCTCGGAAGATTGTTCCTGAATGAATGTGGCGATAAGAAGGAGACCCACATCTAAGTACGTCCCACATCCTCTCTGGCCCACATCCTTAACTCCAGAGGTCTTCTGCACTCCGCTGCAATCTCTCAGGATGGCCATCAGATGATGCACGTCCTGTCCAGCGAGAGCAGGAAATCGTCCGCCACTTCTCATCTGATAACAGCAAGATTCAATCTGGGAAATGACATTAGTTTATGTGATGCACGCCCACCACTGAACAAACAACGGAGCGTTCGGCACTCCAACCGGACAGATCTGTCAAGATGATGTCCGTCAGCGCGTGTATTTTTTGGACCGAGGGACGGAGACTCCCGTTCTGGCAACACAAGGATAAATACACACACACACACACACACACACACATGCACGCTGTGTCCGTTATCATCTCGTACTGGAGAAGTGAGGGGGAGCAGGCAGGGAGCGCTGAGCTGGGGTGGCTGGGTAAGCAGCTACACAGAGAACAGGAGGAGGCGGAGAGAGATGAGGGGTCGCCCCGAGACAGCTGCTTTAGAGGTTTAGATGATGTAGGGGCGGGGGTGTGTGATGGTGAGGGTGAACAGAGTCATGGAAAGAGGTGATGAAAATTTTGGAAAGCGGCTGCTATACACACACACACACACACACACACACACATACGGCTTCTGCAGGAATCTCCTCTCTGCTTTTCATTAGTCGAGAAACAGTGGCGCTATCACCATTACACACACTTACAAACACACACACACAGTTCATGAAAACACACAGGAGAGTCACTGGTGTGTTTCTTGTCTTCAGAATTCCATGTGACAGAGACATAATTTCAATCCAGCTCACGGAAATAAAAAATAGCTCTGGAGATGAGTAATTGAAAGGAGAACTTCATTGAAGTTCTATTTTAGTCTGAGACTAGGTTTAATCCACAAGCGGGAAACTCACCCAGAGTCATTAGGAAAGTCAGGGTTGTATACAGAGAACCCTCTACTTCTATGCAAATTCAGAAGGACTTTTTACTCACTGTACAATGCCTTGCTTATATCCGTCTACAAAAATGACGATTTGGGGGTAAAAGTGTCATTTCATGTCCCACTACCAGTGTTCCAGATTATCAGCACTTTAATTCAAGTAGTCTGTTGGGTGAACTAGGCTACGTGACAATGTGGCACTGAGGTGATACAACCTCGATTTTTTTAAATGGATAACCAAACCCTTCACACAATCAAAATGAGTCAAAATGAAACAGTTAATCACACTGGAACAGTCCTTCTTTGATCAGAAGACGTTAGCTATTGGGGAAAGAACTGAAGGAAACATGTTTTTTTTAAATGTGGCCGGGAGGTGTGTTCGAGGGTCTGGACTGGAGGAAGGGAAGAGGTCAGGTTGGCAGAGCAAGAGGAGGGAAATGGCCAACACTTTAATGCCCCAGAAGTATGAGTGGAAGGATGTGTGTGTTTAAAGGGATGTGAAAGTTCTGGCCCAGGCGTCTTGGCAAGATCTGAGGAATCCACACCCAGGGCAGTTTCAGACCTGCAGCTCCACCCTGTTCACACGTTCGCCTCGGTTTTGCTGGGAAGAGCAGCCCTTCCTGGGAAAGCTCAGCTGATTGTTCCCCTGATTTGCATCCATTTCCTGGTCTTCCTCCGGCCCAGATGAGCTTCTGCAACAATATTTGTTTCAGCTGTAAAATAAAACAATAATGAAGCCACAACGATTCAACTGTCCTACACTGATTTTATAAGACAGTTATAACACAAATGTAAACAAATATGAAACTGCTACAGAAACAAATATTGTTTTATTTACATTATTAATACCAATCTTATAGTTATTAAGGTAGTTCACCATATCAGGAATATACACTGATATATCAGGGTGTGAATCAATAAAAAAGCTAACTAAATAATCACACATTTTGCAATCAATGTATCATGATTGATCACAAGTAATTATTAAAACTAAAGCTTGCATAATTATGCATATTTACACAGCAAATACACAGCAGCACAGCACACGGTGCACACAGTGAAACTTGTCCTCTGCATTTAACCCATCACCCTGAGTGAGCAGTGGGCAGCCATGACAGGCGCCTGGGGAGCAGTGTGTGGGGACGGTGCTTGGCTCAGTGGCACCTCAGTGGCACCTTGGCAGATCGGGATTCAAACCAGCAACCTTCTGGTTACGGGGCCGCTTCCTTAACCTCTAGGCCACCACCGCCCCATGATGTTGTGTGATGGTGATGTTGAACCGAATTGTGGGTCCATTGCAGTTCTTCCCCTAATTCACTGACCATGTCTGCATGTGCAAAACAGAACAAAACTAATGCATTTATATATCTCATATACTGACATTACATGTTCCTAGTCTCAATGTAGGGGTGGGGCCTTACTATCACCATGCATGAAGGATCCCCACATATCTCAGGATTCAATGTTTGCCAGCGACAGCTGGTGATAGAACAGGAAATATAGGTCTCAGCCATTCAAGTTCTCAATGAAAGAAGACCAGGACTTTGTTAGATGCCTCCTCTGAAGTGTACTTGGTGGACGTACCTTCTTGTCAGGGACCAGTGGGGCTGGACGCAGCAGCACAGACACACACATATGCTCGGAGTTAAGCAGTTTATTGAGCAGGGAAGACGGTGTCGGATTAAACAAAGGAGTTCTGTTCAATGGAGCCGCAGGGTAAAAACAAGAAGCCGTTCAAAAAGCAGGTGATCACAGAGAGAAATCCGAAGCCAAATCCAGGGAGCAAGGCGGCATTCCAGAGGCCGAGGTCACAATCCAAAGCAATGGTCCATATGACAGTGGTCCAAACCAATCACATTGTGCTGCTCCTTCCATGTTTGGGGGTTGCGCTGTGAGTGTTTGGTTATGAAAATCATATGCCGTTCCACTATCTGGTTTCCTTTTGGCCCTCAAGTCCATTTCTTGAGTAATGTTTACAGAACATAAATGCATGTACGTGCGAGTTCGTGTACGTGCACCTTGATACCTTCTATGTGTTCAGTTATAGAGCATTTAACATGGTTTTATGAACCAGAACACTTTATAATGTTTATTAGAAAAATAATAAGAAGAATTGATCATGGGTCACATGACCATCCAGATATACAGCAGGCAGATGGGGAGATCGTTCCGCATAACAGTTTCAATTCAATTCAATTTCAATTCTTAATAAAGATTCATTTGATTCACCGCTAATCTCGGATTACCTCCAGTTACTCCTCATTTCCTGTTGCAACAGGCAGCCAATAGGCACTTAGCACTGGAGTCATGTGACACATCTGGACTTTGGAAGGTTCAGTGGTGAAAACCCAGACATTATAAGGGGATTCTCTAGCTCTCCCACTGTGAAGAACACACACACATACACGCACACACACCCCTCTCCCTCTAGTTATGTTCCTTGGCTTTTGTTTCATTTCTTTTGGACTCCACTTGTTCTCAGTTCATGAACCTATGAAGCATTGACCAAGCTGAATCTGCCATTAACCCAATGTGTGTGTGTGTGTGTGTGTGTTTAAAAGGAATTGTGTGGTTGTGTGCAAGACAACCACATAACCAATTCTGTAATGCTGCTGAAAATGTGCGTGTCTCTGTGTGTTTGAAAAAAAAAACAGGCCAACAGCAGGTCATGTGTGTGTGCTTAATATCACACATACATACACACACACAAACACACACACACACACACAAACACTGCGTGTAGTGCTCCTAATGAGATGAGGTATTATTCCTCCATTGATCAATTCCTGTTGGACCCGCACCTGTTCCTGCTGTCTGAAGGGTTGTGTTTGGAGCAATTTAAATTGGTCACTGTGTATTTGTGTGTGTATTTGTGTGTGTGTGTGTCAGGGGACAGTTTTGCCACTACCCAGTCTCGCTCACCAGAACCTGTCCACGAGGAAGGCTGCTCCTGGTGAACATTTCATCATCATAGTAAGGAGAGTGGAAGAAAGGCCAGGCCCTCAAAAGCTTGGAAATACAAGATGGACAGAACCACAACACAAGCAACAGGCCACCAAATCCACCTCTTACCCGGCCCACAGCACCAGAATTTTGGTTTCTTTTTTGGTGTGATTGAATTCTATTCTGCATTTATGGATGACAAAGTGAACTGTGCTCATAAACAGAGATTTCTGGATACATTCCTGTACTCTAGCAGTGATCTGCATTACAGAATTATCTGAGGGTCTGGAACTCACAAGATTGTCTGAGTCTTTGGATGACTGCAGCATTTGATACTGTTGTCCTGCAGCAACGGCTGGAAAAACAGGTTGGCCTGCAGGGTCCCTCTTTTACCTCACAAACAAAACTTTCTCAATTATGATTACTGACCCCTCCTTCATTTCAGCTCCTCTGACCTCCGGCGTTCCTCAGCGATCCATTTTGGGCCCTGTTCTGATTTCATTGTAGATGAATAATAACTCTTTTCATCTGTGTGCAGAAGATCAGCATTGGTCAGTTCTGCCAAACTCACCAAAATGCACTAGAATCCATCCACAAGCGCTATCTCTGCCTACTACACAATTTCCTCTGTCAGAATGCGAGCGAGACGGAATTCTCCTTCCAGATCAGTCAATAACAAGTTAATTGTGTCTCGAAAACAAGGCGAGACAGGCCAGTGAGCACCTGCGCGTGGAAATGAAATCCCTGGTGCGGAGAAGTGTGAGGAGGCCGGTGAATTACCACGACTTTAATCTGCGAGTGTAAACTCAGCCGAAGCTGCAACGTCCACGGATGTTGACACGCAAGTAAAAAAGACAGGAACAGGGTACGAGAAGGCAGGGAGTCAGGACGGGAAAACGGTCTTACCGGTAGGGATGAGACGAGAGCCGAGTCACATGACAAATTGTCTCACAACTTGATCCCCTGGCCATAACCATGAGGTCAGAAATCTAGATGTGACATTTGATTAGAGGGACATTTGATTTTAGATTTGATACTCAGGTTGACTCCATTGTGTTTTTGCCAGATTCTGACTAAAGTCAAGCCTTTCCGGAACCATGGCGACCCGGAGATGCCTTTATTGCTTTTATTTGCTCTCGACTCGACTGTTGTAATGCTCTCTATTTTGTAATTAGCCAGACCTTATTAAATCGTCTACAACTTGTCCAGAACACTGCTGCTCGTCTACTCCCAGTTGAAGTTTCGTCAACCAAGCAGGACCCTGTGCTCGACCGGACATCATGTGTTGGAGGTTCTGTTGACAAGGTCAAAAAATGGGGGGTCCTCTGTTCTGCAGTTGCTGGTATGCAACTGTGGATGGCGCTACTCTGGAGCTTCGTAACCTCACCGATCTGTCTCTGTTTATATCAAAACTTCAGACCAACCTGTTTCGGGTGGCATTTGGAACGGTCACAGGGCTTTAGAGCAACGCATGTTGGCTGATGAATCAGGAGGGCTTTGAGTCTCCGATTGTGGATGCTCGGCACTGAGGTGAGCAACTGGGACAGGAGAGTGACGGTGTCGGGGAAGCTGCAGTCCCTGCTGGCCACGTGATGCCGGTGGATGCAGCACACTGTGAAGAAGCAAGCTGGGACTGTACCGTGCTGGGGAGACGTGGCGTGTGAGGCTTGGCAGCAACAAAGCGGGAACCACATTGTCAAGTGAGCAGTTAGCAAGATGGCCACCGGTCTCTTATACTGCTCTACACTAGGCAGTGGTGGCCTTGCGGGTAAGGAAACGGACCCACAATCAGAAGATTGTCATGGCTGCCCACTGCTCACCAAGGGTGATGGTTAAATACAGAGGACACATTTTGTTGTGTCACCGTGTGCTGTGCTGCAGTGTTTCACAATGACAATCCCTTCACTTTCACTCTCTGACCCCTGTGTCACCTACTTCCGTCAGCGACCCCGAGGACAGTTGTGCACCCCCTGCTGCCATGGTGGTGGTGTGGAAACTTTTATTTATTTTATCTATTTTTAACTAGGTTTCTATTTATATTTTCTTTCTTTTTTGCTCAGTATAATTGTTTCAGTTTTAATGTGTTCAAATGTTATTTTTTTCAAGTTTATGTTTGCCTTTTGTTTAGTCTTAATTCTGTGAAGCACATTGGTCAGCCTAGGTTGTTATATTATATATCTGCTCTATGAATAAATATTGATTGATTCAGTGAAATTTTGATTGATTTGGATTTACTGACGATGAGTCACAGAGTTTAATGTGGAGGTGAATTTTTTTTGAAGAACCTCAGCCCATCTTCAGGTCTGGTTTGTTCTCAAGTAACCTACTTTCCTAGCATCCTTTTTATGCCATACATTCAAAATGAGTCAATATTTTTGACTTTAGTTTTCTGATATTCTGATATTCTTTGCAAGCATTTGACCGTCAGCCCTAAAAATGATTTAAATGCTGTGAAACATGGTACACACATTTCCATAAAGATTGTAAAACTATTTTAGAACGTATTATTTGTGTCCCCAGAGGTGGTTTTCCAGGTCACTGCCTGCAGTAACCATGGCCACTCCAGCGGGAAACACGTCCCGCGAGAATCGCCACAGCAACGCTTATAAAAGCGGCCGGATGCAAGCGTAGGCGCAATTGACAAAATTATTACGGGAACGACGCCTCCCCAGTCTGTGAGATGAACATGGGCAGTGTGAGGTGTGTGTTTGCAAGCACTCTGTGTGTGTGTGTGTTTTTAAGCACGCATGTGTGTGTGTGAGAGAGAGAGAGAGCATTAAGCGGTGGGGCACAGGAAGAGCTCTCTCATTGCTTAATGGGGCTTGTAAATAATTAGAGTAACGAGGCTGTTTACGGCGGCCAGATTAGTCCAGGCGCAGTGGCAAACTTTTCCACACAGAGGCAGGGCACTCATAAACACTCACACTCGCACACACACTCATTAACGGGGACCCGGCGAAAACCTCTCGCAGACATGGAGCAAATGTCTGTCTCCCACTGTTCCGTGGAAGCACGTGATCCATGTTGTGAAGACGCCGTGTGGAAGGGTGAAACCTGCAGACCCAGCGTGGGGCTTGTTAGCGTTTCGCGTGCGCAGCGGGGTCGGTAATGCGAGGCTGGATGAGTTGGGACACGGTCAGCTGCTCAGGAAGACCGTGCGATGCTAATGACCGGCCTCAGAAAAGTAGGTTAAAGATTTACGGGGAATCTTTGCCCATTATTTTTCCACCCTCGTCGCAGTGTTGCAGTGATCCGCGGTGTGGGAGGCGGGGCCAAAGGCCCCGTTAAGTGATACTTTCCCACACTGGGATGTGAGCAGAAGGCCTCTGGCCCTCACCAGAAACCTGTTCCTGGTGTGAACCTTTATCCAGAGGACCAACGCTCCCGCTGAGTGCAGGTCGGTGTTGAGAAGGAGCGGTGTTCAGTCTAATAACTTGAGACACTCCTATTAAGTTGACGCTTCCTGAAGGTCTCAAATTTGGACAGGGGCATGGTGACCATGGTGTAGCACCTCCTTTTATTTCAAAACTGTTTGAAGATAAACCACAGGACATGATGTCATTTCTGGTCCTTCGTTAAATATATTTAAGTGAAGTGATTGTCATGGTGAAGCACAGCAAGCACCCCCGGTGGGCAGTGGGCAGCCATGACAGGCGCCCAGGGAGCAGTGTGTGGGGACGGTGCTTTGCTCAGTGGCACCTCAGTGGCACCTTGGCGGATCAGGATTCGAACCGGCAACCTTCTGATTGCGGGTCCACTTCCTTACCCGCTAGGACAATACTGCTGCAATCACATGACAGACCTGATCTCAATTAACTTCATTGGTTGCTAGATGTTCTCCCAGCTAAATTCTTTTTGACTTCTCTTTTTTTAGCCTTTAGCTGCCACACGTGCAACTCACTTTTTGGGACCCGTGGAAGACATTAAATTTAAAATAGCTCATTTAGGGTATAAAAATGTACAGTGTCCCAATTTGAGCATTTGTTATGTTGTCTATGGTCCATTGGGAATAAAATAGGATTTCCATGGCTGCACACCATGGCTGCACACTGCTCACACTTTCTTCTGTGCGTCGTGTGCTGTGCTGTGTTTGACAATTACTTCACTTTCACGTTTCTGGAATTTGGATTGTAGAATTTCTACCCCAACTCTTTACATTGCTAATAGTGGAATGGAATTAGTTTGAGGGTACTGGTACTGGCCGTAATGACTCTTATGTTGCTGTTGGGAAATGTGGAACTCCTTGATTTTGAGGAACTCTTGGCCCAGTGTTTGCCTCACCGCTGACTCAAAGTCGCTTTTCGTGGAGGTGTTCCTGACCAAAAGAGCCAAATGCTCGGCTTTCCTCCCACTTTTATCTGAATGATAATAAGCTCGCTCTGCCTATTCAAACATCCCTCCCCCGATTGCCTTTCACTTTCTCTCCATCAATCCTCCAGTCCGTCTTTCATCTCTCCCTCCCGTTCCTGCTCCACCGTTTCCAAACAAACCAGCCGCCCGGGAACCGGAGCCATTTGATCGGCTTTAATTCATCCCGGTGTTTTCTGTCTGGAGACATGATGCTGGAGAAAATATTACTTACCCATGCACTCTCTCTCTCTCTCACACACACACATACAGTAGAAGCAGCTTATTTGCGCAGGTGAAGGAGTGTATGGATGTGTGTGTGTGTGTGGTTGCTTCTGGGTGGTACAGTAACTCGTGATCTCATGTCCAGGGTGATCTCACACTCCGCACTCATATTTACATTCACTCACACCACTGGGAAAACCAGGCCCAGAATTCCAGGGACAGTTCGGGTCATCACAATTTATCGGAACCACTCATCCGTTTTGCACTGTAGCTACCAGAGGTGTGAACCTTCACGATTATCCATGCTCAGACCATCGATGCATCACGATGCATTCAAATGCGTCAGTGAGATTAGAGTTAAGCCCTCGTCCACGGGTTCTCGTCGACGGGTTCGTATAACCCAGCTGCGGGACGACGCAAAGGGGCGGGTGAGCCTCCACTGTCTGATCACTGCCCACTGTGCCCACGGATGTCGGCGCGGCCACAATAACACAGCAGGTCGGAACAGGGAAGACAGGGACGAGCGAGTCGAGTCACTGTCCATAGAACAAACAATGACTGAGCTCCGCCCGGCTTTCAGGACACTGGTTCTATAGGAAACGTATCGAACATGCCAATGTTATGTGACACGTTCAGCACCAGCGTTTCTTCCTCGTCGATTTCTGGCCAAATCCCAAAGATTGTTGAACGCAGCGAAAAAGCACAGGAAAAACGTGGATGCCGTTCATGTCGATAGTCCGTGTGGATGAGGCTGAACTAGCAGAGCGGCCCTGTACTCAGATCGGGCCACCACGGTCACTACCGGAACTACTTTTTAACGAGAAAATCAGCAAGCAACATCATTATGATGTAATTGATTATTTTCTCAGTATCATTATAATCAATGATTATGAGATTAAGATGTTGCATTTCAAGATGTCCGTTGTCCTTTTTTGGGTGTTGGTTTATTTTACTAGCTCAGAAGTCAGTGCTACTCCTACAAATACAATTTTTAATAATGATGATAGCTCAGTTTATAGAGCCCTTTTAAGGTTCTCAATGATGCGTTATATACTGTAAATATCCATGGGTGGATCAAAATGTATTTCATGAGATACGCTGCACAAAGACCCAGCAAAACTCTCTGAGTGAAGACACCTGAAGAGAAACCAAGACTCACAAAGGGGAATTTATCTCCATTAGTTCACCTCCTGTTCCCAGACCCATGGTCAGCATAACAACCTGATAAGTCCAGAATTTTACAAATGGTTGGAAATCAACACACACACAGCTTGTCAGGACATGACTTGACAGCAGAGACGATACACACACACATGAAATGAAACACACAGAGGTCTGTACCATCCCATCCCGGCCCAACACACTCTCACCACAGCGGCCAGACCACCGCGCTCCTACAGGCTGGGGCCAAGGCCAGGGTACACACACACACACACACACACACACACATCGAGAGAATGTCGGCAGGTCAGGCCTGGAGTGATGCAGAGGAGGAAAGAAAGAAAAAAGAAAGAGGAAAGCACCTGGAGGCTGAGTCAGGGCCGAACCAGCTGCAACAACACACACACTCACACACACACACACACACACACACTCACACTGTGCATGCTACATTATTTCTTGGCTGTGATTTTATAGGGCACTGACAGTATGTAGAGTACATGCAGACACACACATCCTCAGACGCGGTACTTCCATACATGCTAAAATATTTCACGTACATATAAAAATAGACTCACATATAGACTTGCAGCCACACACCCACACACTGTCTGCACTAACATGGTATAGATATACAAAACACTCACATACACTCACACACACACATGCACACACACACACACACACAGGCCTTCAGGCCAATGGGTGGAAGCCGCCACAGGAATGATGGCTGATTAAATGACACTCAGTGCGGGTGTAAGTGTGTGTGAGAGAAGAAGGGCATGAGACCATGCATGTGTGTGGTCTTATGATGTGTGCTGGTGGCTCTGTGTGTGTAATGTGTCTGTCTGGCAGTGTTTTTAATGCTATGAGAGTGTGTAGAAAAGTATGTGTGTGTGTGTGTGTGTGTACTCAGTGTGTACATGTGCCAGGAAGCGGTTGATTGGCAGCTCAGTACGTGGTTCGCTGATGTTGAGATAGGTGGGGACTGTCTCAGAGGCCGGGAGGGGACCTGTCACCACCGCAGAACCCCATGAAGGCTGGGCAGGGTAACCAACATGCACCCCCTGCCCCACTTCTCCTCCATAAGAGAGCAGGCCGCCGGGTGGAACTGTGGGAGAGGCGAGGTGGCCGCTGCGTAACTGGAAAGGTGGTGACAGGAGTCGGGCAGGGCGGTGACAGGAGTCGGCAGAGGCGGTCTGAGTGAAGCTGGTCAGGGACACCTGCTGGTGCTGTGTGAGTTGAGATGCATGTACCATGGGTCCTGACGCAGTTATTTTTTAACACACTGTATGAATCCATGTACTGGCTGTCAATTGAATAAAAATTTGGGACGAAATGTCAACTAACCTTTTACGACATGATGAAGTGTAAATGCTGGTCATGTGACGCTACCTATTACAAAATATATAATGTAATATTGTTGACGGAAAACTAAAACTAGAGAAAATGTCTCTTCATTTTCGTTGATGAAAACGAGACGAGACGTTTTTTCCTCTCATTTAATTGCGTTATTAATATTATGCAGTATTTCTGTTTCCTGTGTCTCCCATCCAGTCACACAGATGTTCCTGTTTGTGCATTATTTATATTTCAGCATACTTGTGGTCGATTATAGATATTTGGTGGCCTGTTTATCAGATGGCTGGAAGATAAAGATGAAGGTTCCTGTGGACTCATTTCTTTTACAGTGAAGTGGAAAAGAAAACAGAATGTGTGTCTAAAATAACGGGGCGAAATGCGGCCACTGGAATGGATGTCGTATATTCTTGAGTCTATGTAACAATAATATAATAATAACATAACCTTGTTTTAATAATGAAATGAATTTAATTAAAAAAATATAAAAAAAAATTCTGTTCTACTAGGCACTTGTACTCTATTTACTAAGACTAGTCAAAAAGTACACAAACTGCCAAAAACAACTAAAGTAATAAACAAATTAATTGTGAGTCATTTTTAAATGCAAAACCTGGCATAATATATAATACTGTCACTCTGGTTTGACATGGCGAGGCAGTAGATCTGGAACAATGGCTAGACATGTCGAGGAAGAAGGACGCATACACACGTTGTCACGAAACAGGGGTTTAATATATGGTGAACAGGACAGGGAAGACATCCAGTAACAATGAACAGGCACAAACAGGGCAGCTTTATACAATCAGACAAAGGTGAAGACAATCGGGAAACATAATAACACAGGACCAACATGAAACTCCGGTCCGAACTCCGGACCCGGAGTCGCCATATACATTTACATTTATGGCATTTATCAGACGCCCTTATCCAGAGCGACTTACAATCAGTAGTTACAGGGACAGTCCCCCTGGAGCAACTTAGGGTTAAATTTCACAAGCCTAATTTGCATGTACAGTATGTATACATGTGCGTATGCATTAGTGTGCAGGTTTAATGTTTGCATGTGTGTGTATGTGTCTGCGGAGAGCCTGTTGACGAGGCTTTTGGAGACGGGTGGTTGTGTTTATTTGCCGCAGGACTGCAGACTCAGCTCCCCCAGGAGCAGAAGGGGCGGATCAGGGCATGCAGAATTCCCAGGGAGAGGTGACAGCTCAGGTTGAGAAAGTGATCGCTTCGTTAACAATTCACCCTTTCCCCCTACTTCGGCTCCCCCTACTTCGCTGAGTGTGACGAACTTTCACACCACAGTTATGAATACAAGTCACACTTTAAGGCCCGTTCATTAACACCATCATTTAGTGACATGCTAACAGAGGAGGGTTACCCACATCGGGGTGTTACCTAGTGGGTAACACACCTGGCTATGAACCGGCTTAACACCGAGTGACCCAAGGGCGATTGACCCTGTCACTACTGATTCTGCATAAGGGCGTCATATGACTTTTAGCATCTGGAAAAATGATGAGACAGGCAGGGATGACACCTGTTGTGAGACATGGGCCTGACTGACATTTGCGAGACATTGGAAGCGCCATAGTCCAAGAAGCAATTAATTTTTACAATTCAGAAGGATACAACCGATCTCAAATTAACTCTTTTCAGAGGTAAGTGCTGTTTAAAATTTTAGTGTGAAGGTAAATAATCAAAGACATGGAGCTTGTAACAAGAGAATAATATATTATTCAGGGTGGTAGTAGCCTAGTGGGTAACACACTCGCCTATGAACCAGAAGACCCGGGTTAAAATCCCACTTACTACCATTGTGTCCCTGAGCAGGACACTTAACCCTAAGTTGCTCCAGGGGGACTGTCCCTGTACATACTGATTATAAGTCGCTCTGGATAAGGGTGTCTGATAAATGCTGTAAATGTAAATGTAAATGTATATTTTATATTTCCCATAATGTGTGTTGGAAAATCCACAACAAAGTGCATTACATTGTAAACATACACCTGTCTGAAAATGTAACGGTCGAGAAATCCTTAGGAAGTTCTGAGAAGAGAGATGGAGGGACTAGGGTGGGACCAGGAATATATTTGGGGGTAGGTGATGATTTCGACGGCCCCAAACTGCATTCCTGAACTGCGAGGGTCCTGACTGGGAACTAGATTTCTCACCACAGGCAGCGGCTTACAACCCTCCCTCTTTCACTCTTGTGAGTGAGAGTTCATTTTTCATTTTGTCCCTTTTGTTTTTTATCCTTCCCATTCCTTGTGTTCTTGTTTGTCCACACATAACCCCTTCTAAATATCCTTTTAAGCCAGTAATAAACCGACAAAATATGCGTTACCACATACCAAACAGGCCTCAATTTCCATTTCAAGGAAAAGATATGTGGCAGAAAAAACGGAATTAACAGGAGACATTTACGCGTAGATCTGTCTTAGTTTAAATGCCATGTTCGATTCATGCCATAACCGCAAAATTTTTGATCTGAAAAATTTCCTTATGACCCAATACTAAAGTGAACTTGCTTTTTGGTCAAGAAACGGTTCGCATCATTAACAAATGTCTTTGCTGAGTTGCAATGTTTTGCATCAGATGTGGAGCTCCAAAATATGCTGACTAATCATCATTCATAGAAGACCAGAGCTCTTTCTCATCATGTCACATATGCATGCAGACTGTCAAACCAGTCTCATGTTGATGAGGTCACCGCTTCCCGACAGGCTCAAGAAGATTGAATGAGATCTATAAGATCTATTTTTTTATCTGCATTTTGTGCAGGAACTGTGACTTGACTGTAACTGTGAATTTACACTCCACTGCGTTGCAGTGGGACATAGATTTGCGTTTGTGGAGGAAAAATAACGATTCTCACCAACACCTTTGCATTCTCCTGTAATTGCGTTCGCTCGTATCGCTGACATTCCTGTTCATCGGCGCTGAATTCACTTCAACCCTTGACACCCAGGAGACACTCAGGGTTAAGTGTCTTGCTCAGGGACACAATGTTAGTAAGTGGCTTCTGGTTCATAGGCGAATGTGTTACACACTAGGCTACTACCACTCCACTATCCACGACCAACCACAGACCAAACTGATGGGACCTTTAATGCTGCTTCTGATAGGGAGGTGTAATAACACACTGTGCATCACAGTTTGTTGTGTCACATGCTCACCACCGAAAGCTCCTACAATGGTCATGTGAGCTTCAGAATTGAACCACGGATCAATGGAAGGTGATGGTCTGAATTTTCATCCATGCACACTGTTTTCTAGGAGATTTCTAGGACAGTAAAGTTTGTGGAAATGTCCTAGACCTGTACAAAAAAAGATTATCTACAGAATTAAGCGAAAGTGATTGCTTTTGTCATTGTGACACAGCACAGCACCCATTTCACGGTGTCACCCTTGGTGAGCAGTGGGCAGCCATGAAAGGTGCCCAGGGAACATGGCTGCCCTCTGCTCACCAAGGGTAAATGTTAAAAGCAGAGGACACCTTTCGTTGTGTCACTGTGTGCTGTGCTGTGTTTCACTTCACTTTCCCTTTTTTTTTTTTACTTGGTTTCGAGTAAATTACAAAATTAATTATATTTCAGTATATTAGTCATTTAAGTGAAAATTGCACAGCCCTGTAGTGTCTTCCAGAGGGCAAGGGGGAGAAAAGTAGGTATCAGCCTTTAATGCATCCTTCTGGAGTCTATGTTATGGGGTCAGAGTTGTATGAGCTGGAAACACGACCTCCCGGAAGCTTCCTAACTTTTGCTGTTTAGTCTGCAGCTGCCAAGGCAGAGCAGGAAGAAGAACGCCGTGTTCTCCATCGCTTCATCCTTCGTGCTTGTAATGCGCTTGTAATGATGGGTGTGTTTCAGCTGTGAATGCTGATGTGACGCAACCCTCTGGGGGACAGGACAGGAGACACGCGAGATGGTGCAGGTGTGTGTTTTCCTCGATTTCCCCCTAAACCCCCTCCAGATGTGTATCCCACAATCACAGAGGATTGTCACACTCTGACAAAGCGGCAGACGGTAACAGCCACACTTGATTACAATTCAGGTTTCATGAACGTGCCAAATCACGATTTTACATCTAAATGTACAGTTCAAGCCGGAGCTGAATACAGAGCGATACGCGAAGCATGGAGCTTGTTCACTAGATAAAAGGTGGAATACGTCCACTGGCTTTACGGAACTAGAAGAAGATAATTCAGAATGGCCGAGGTGTCTATGGCGCCAAAAGTGGGTTCTGTTTTATGGGTGGTAGTAACCTAGTGGGGAACACACTTGCCTATGAAGACCCAGGTTCAAATCCTATCCTTGTGTCCCTGAGCAAGACACTTAACCCTGAGTGTCTCCGGGGTGGGACGGTCCCTGTAACTACTGATTGTAATTCGCTCTGGATAAGGGCGTCTGGTAAATGCTGTAAATGTAAATAATGGAGATGTACTAACCCAGGTTTAAATTCTTCCCACATCCACAAGCCTGCCTTTTGAAATGGTGCAAACAATGAAATGTGTCTTCTGCTTTTAACCATCACCCTCGGTGAGCAGTGGGCAGCCATGACAGGCGCCCGGGGAGCAGTGTGTGGGGACGGTGCTTTGCTCAGTGGCACCTCAGTGGCAGTTCGGGATTCGAACCGGCAACCGTCTAATTACGGGTCCATTTCCTTACCCACTAGGCCACCACTGCCCCACAACGCTGAGTAGTGGAGGGCCGTCAGCACATTATATTTTGTTTTGTAGCCCTGGTCCCTATTTGAAGAATTGCAATTATGATTTTGTGCTGCCAAATTATGGCCGGCCTGCCAGTAAAATCTTACGGTTTCCCTCGACTTCCCCTCATAAACCAGCAAACAGCGGGTTTTCGTGTCCTGACTGAGCTACAGAGCGTCAGTACTTGTTTTGTTCCAAGCATATGCATGGTGTCTCAAGAAGTTTACTTCAGCCCTTATCTCATCTCCACTGAGTGCGACAAAATCTTCTGGGAATTTCCCCAAGTTTGGTACAAAGCTCCCCTTGAGCATTTCAGGTTAGGTGAACTATATGAGCGATGACGTGGAAATGACAGCATTCAGATTTGCTTACACACATTTTACAAAACCTTTTGTAAATCAGACCCTTCGCCTCACAGGTGACTCGTGCCATGCAGGAAAGACCTTAAAGGAACATCTCAGCATTTTGCTGTAGTGATGTGAATATCCAGGAAGGCAGTGGACCATCACAGTCCTCACATCCAATTCAGCAGTGTGTGAGGCAGCAGTGTGTGGGGACGGTGCTTTGCTCAGTTATACCTCAGTGGCACCTACACCTTAACCCTGTAAGACCCAAATGTAGAAAAAAGTGAGCAAAATTTTTTTTGACCTCTCAGATATTGTTTTAGTAGGCCTCTGATGTAGGAATTAAAGATTTTTCACATTTTTTATTTTCTAATAAGTTTTTAGGGAAATGCTGTAATATTGCAACGTTGGGCCTAGTTGTGAGCAGAATTTCTGTATTTGTACTCACTTTGCCTGAACTGGTATACAGAGCATTTAAGCATTCATTTGCAGGGATCGGGATTTGAACTGGCAACCTTCTGATTACGGGACCGCTTCCTTAACCACTAGGTCAACACTGCCACCACAAAGACGTCGTGACAGGCATGCATAAAAAAAAGTGTCACTGTAGTGTTTTTAGCCAATGACAAAGTTTGCATTGTGTGAATGAGATAATGTGCAAAAAAAGGCTCTGTTTTAGTCTAAACGCATTCCTCAAAAAACTTACTATATAGTTGCATTCTGTTTTTTTTTTTTTTTTTGCATCATTCTGTAAATTACAGGCTGGAGCTGTTTTGAACTCTCATATAAGCAACAAAAATAAATTGAATTTCAGCCATGTTTGTCCTGCAGTGTGAACATAGTCAAGGCGGCCACGTCCAAGCCTGGGTTCTTTCTGCGCGGATCCGGCATTGAGCACGTCGGTTGCCGATGGAATGAAATTCAACTCTGACTTTGACCGCAGGTGAAGCGAAGCTCGTCCAGGAGGCCATTTTCAGCTCCATCATACACAGCACACTCCTGCGCTTTACGGTGTGTGTGTATGTGTGTGTGCCGGCAATGCCTCAGTACATGTGCGAAAATGTGTGATGTAGATCTTTTATGTGTGTGAAGGCGCATTAAACTTTCCAACCAGATGTTCACGATCAAAAATGTATGTAGAAATCATTTTGGTGAAAAAAAAGAGTGTGAGAATGTGACAGCGCAGCAGATCTCTCGGTCAGCTCGAGGACGCTCCCACGTGCTTCTCATCAGCGGAGACGTGTGTGCACGTGAAAACATTCCTCGCCGTACCCGAGACCCACACCATATGAGCTTCCCACTAAACACACACACACACAGACACTGTAATTCTCCCCTTTGCCGTTGCTTTTGCAGTTCTTGGCACAAAAGTGCACAGGTGTGTGTTCTATTTACGTGAGCAAAAACACACACATCCTACGTGGCACAGGCCCAGATTCGGAAGTTGAGGATGCACTCTTTCCATATAGTCTCTGTCAGACCTCACACACACACACAATGCTGGTGTATTAGCAGCTGTAATTCATCACTATTCGTGTTAACTGAAGGTGTATTTCTTGAGATGTCAGGGTCCCATGGGTAAGGGGTTTGCGTTTTCCCCTCCACCTGCAGTAAAATGTTCCTCCCCTCTGAGTGCTGTAAATGTCTCAAATTTCTATCCCATTCATTTCCACCTCATTCTCATGCATGGCAGCGCAAGATATGCAGGAATGTCTGTAGAGTTGTTTTTCTGTGGATGCTGCATAGTCTTGTGTATGAATATCCTTTTTTTTTGTCATTTGTCCCTGTTTTAAAGAGGAACTTTAAAACTTTCTGTAATAAGTGTCTGGGCTTTGTAAGATACATCTAACAGCCACACATCTGGCATGACCAGTTCACAACAGCGACTCCCTGTTGTCACCTTTTCTACTTTTGTGTTGCACTTCTTGGTTTGAGTCAGGGATCGTGTTTGTGTTTTTTCTTGCTGTTCTTTGTATCGCTGCCTGGAGTTAAATAGCAAACAGAGACGACCGTTTGATTGGTTAATGGCTGCAGCGATTAACATGTTTCAGCAGGTAACAGGCCAGGGAACACATCCTGTGGGTGTTGTGTTTCAGTAGGGTCACATTATTGACCTGAATCATTGGGCATTGGTGGCCTAGCAGGTAAGGAAAGAAGAGTCAAGAGAAGCGATTGTCATTGTGAAACAAAGCAGCACACGGTGGCACAACGAAATGTGTCCTCTGCTTTTAACATCACCCTTGGTGAGCAGTTGGCAGCCGTGGCAGGCGCCCGGGGAGCAGTAACAGTCCTTAGCTCAGTGGCACCTTGGCGGATCGGGATTAAAACCGGCAACCTTCTGATTTCCGGTCCATTTCCTAATCTGCTAGGTCACCACTGCCTCGAAACTGAGCCCATATTGTGAGCTCGTTGATGCCTCTCTCCATGAAAATCTTTAGTAAAAGGTGAAAGATTTGTACGTGATGAAGACAAGTCCAAGAGACCGTAATCGGACCTGTATTCGGAAGGTTGCCGGACCACCAAGGTGCCGTCCCCACAGACTGCTCCCCGGGCACCTTTCATGGCTGCCCACTGTTCACTAAGATGATGGATTAATTGCAGAGTGTTTCACAATGACAAGCACTTCACTTTCAGGCAAATAAAAAAACTGAGGGGGCAATGAAATGGAAAATACTGGGTTAAGAACCGTCAAACATATTGTCATAAGCTGGAAAAAGGACCCAGTGGAGAACCATCATGAACTAAACTAAAAGACCATGATCAGAAATCACTTAAACGCTGGGCGTGGTCGACAGGTGGAGACAATGTTAGGATGTGGCGTTGCTTGAAGTGGGATTGGTCACAGTTAACCCCACTAAGGTCTGTTGCTTCCGAAGATAGAAATTCATTACAAAATCTAATCAGAAGGTTGCCGGTTCGAATCCCGATCCGCCGAGGTGCCACTGAGCAAAGCACCGTCCCCACACACTGCTCCCCGGGCGCCTGTCATGGTGTCTACTGCTCACCAAGGGTAATTGTTAATGACAGAGGACACATTTCATTGTGTCACCGTGTGCTGTGCTGCAGTGTATCACAATGACAATCACTTTCATGTGAGTCCACAAAACAAGCCTACAGGAGTAAACAAACGTCCATTTTCATGTACAGCGGTGAAGGAACTCGGTGTTGGTGCTCTGAGTCTTCTGGAGAGTAGACGTCAGGGGCCGGGAGTTTATTAGCGCGAGACGCTGATACTCCCCTGGCTGACATGCGAGTGCATGCAAAAGAAAAACAAACTCATTAAGAGGGAGGACTTAAAAGAGGAAGAAAAAAAAAAAGCGATTTCCCAGAATGCCTTTGTCAAAACAGCGGTGGCCGGCAGCTGACCTGAGTGCATGGAGTGCAGTGGACAAGGAGAGGGTGTGTAGGTGTGTGATGTGTGGAAACAAACTGGCGGCAAAAACAACTCTTCGGGAGAGCATGAAGGAATGTGGGGACTTTTCCCTCCATCGGTCTAGTTGTCTTGTTGTGGTTCCTTCACATAACACAGATAGCAACATCAGTGAACGTACCTTCGTCTTTCTCTGGGGGACCCGTAGCAGACGGAGAGGTCAGAGGGCAGCATCCCATGTACAGGACTGAAAAATTAGCAGCAATACGCAAATATTATTTTCCATCCATTTACAGAAAAAGTGCCAGTGTGAAATTAGCATTAACATTTATGGGCCTAGCGGTTAAGGAAGCGGCCCCGTAATCAGAAGGTTGCCGGTTCGAATCCCAATCCGCCAAGTTGCCACTGAGGTGCCACCAAGCAAAGCGCCGTCCTCACACACTGCTCACCGTCGCCTGTCATGGCCTCCCACTGCTCACTCAGGGTGATGGGTTAAATGCAGAGGACAAATTTCACTGTGTGCACCATGTGCTGTATCACATGTGACAATCACTTCACTTTACTTTACTTTATATTGTCCCAGACCAGATCAGAGTCCAGTCTGTAAAACTGTTGAATCACATTGACTCCGCCTCTCCCAAGGTAGGAAGACCATGGGTGGTACACAGATACCAGACAGGTGATCCATATCAGCCCCACCTTAATAAGAACCCGAGAACCCATATGAGGAGTAAGACTCGGATCAGCATGGTCCTCACAGATGTTTCTCTCTTCACACAAAAGATGACAAGTGTGGAGATTCCTTATTTTAAATTTGCTTCACCAACGGTGGTAATACATTTTCCGGGGTGACCCACAAAATAGGGGTCAAATTAAAGCGTTCCAGAGTTGCAATTGTGCAAGTAATCTTGCACTTTACTTGAACTGTAGTCACAAGACCCTTCCTGAGGGTCATAAGAAGCATAAAGAGATATAAGGGCAGCGAGGAAGAACCTTTCCGTAAGTTCACATCTTTCTTCACCATCCCAGCCAGTATGTGGAGGACTGATGGGGAAGGGTTGGGTAACAGAACATTCACCCCTTGGGTTACATAGCAACGCTTAATAAACGGCGTTATGAAGGATCAGTGGGTGTAACCCAAATGGCCACCACAGGTCTAGCACCCCTGCTGGCTGGCTGCGTTAAAACTTTAATCTCCATCCTCCTTCGCGCTTTTTAATCACAAAATAGTCCATGGATGAGAAGCCTTCAGTGGAAGGCAGTGGAGCCACAGTGTCTGTTTCTTTTTTCTCCAACTCTCTCCACCAAGCATGCCATGATAGCCAGAGCTTTTCATCATGTCTCGTGCTAAGTTCGTCCAGCAGCAGAAGCTCCACAAGGGGAGAGATGGTGTTTGTGGACAGCAGATTGATGGAGAGCCTCAACTGCTCTGTTATGGAGGAAATGTGTCCACATCTAGAACGTTCAGAATGAGAGCTGTATTTTCCAACCATAAGTTCTTTTTAGTGGCTGGGGATGAAAGTGGGGTTCGCTAAAAGAGCGGTCATGCTCCATCTGCATCGTCCACACAGAAAGGCGGGTGAAGCCTGTCCTGACATAAATTATCCGCCAAAAGATGCCACTCACTAATGGTGCATGTGTACTTGTTAAAAAAAAAAACTATAAGTACATTATATAGACTTGCATAGAAAATCACGGTTGAAAAAAAGTCCAAAACACAGACATACACAACGTGAATTGTTCCCTGTCTTGTGCGACTGCAGAAAGCCCCTGATGGACCACACTTAATATGCTGCAGTCAGCAGTCTGTAAAATGTAATGCTCAATTCCTGTTTAACCACACACACACACACACACACACACACACTTACTTGTTTTGCTCCATTTCTCCCTCAGACTCTCTTTCCTGTCCCACTTCACTCTTTCCCATCCCTCTCGTTCCATCCAGCAGCGCCCCCCCCTCCCTCCGTCCTCACTCTTGAATCAATGATCCCACCCTGTGACCCCCTTAAGCGGGAAGAACCGGCGGCGGAAAGGCTGCCGACCGCTGTCAATCACCAGTGGAAAAACGACTGCTCCTCTGCCGAACAGAAAGGAATGTTCAAAACACACACACACACACACACACACAATGCACACAACAACACCAGTGTTCAGAAAAAGATGAAATTATGAAAAGACACCAAAAAGCAGAAAGGACATGAATGACAGACATCAGCCACCTTTTGAGGAATGTAATACACACACACACACACACACACACACACACATCCAGGGTGAGTGACAGGATAACGAGCGGACGAACATGGAAAAGGAGAGATTTACCAGCGGCGACTGCCTTTCTCTCCCTTGATCGCTGCCATGACTCGACAGGGTGGTAGTAGCCTAGTGGGTAACACACTCGCCTCTGAACCAAAAGACCCAGGTTCAAATCACACTTACTACCATTGTGTCCCTGAGCAAGACACTTAACCCTGAGTGTCTCCAGGGGGGGACTGTCCCTGTGTAAGATAGGATGTCGCAGGGCCATGGCGTTTCTGCGCTTTTGTTTTGCATGGAGGTTCAACACCCTACGTTTTACGTGTCTTTGTCGGACGGCATTTCAGCATTTGCCGGCCCTCCCCCGAGCCAAAGGCGCGAGGCGCCGACCGTCTGGATCGCCTGCCCTCTTCGTCTTTCCCAGACGTGGGACACCGGGGGCGTGACGTCAGAAACAACAGGTTCTGATTGGTCTGTGACAGCTTCCTGTAGGTCAGGTGTATAAAGGATTGTTCACGTGTGGTAGCGGGGCTCTTTTTCACAGCTTCTTTTCCATCGGAACCGGGCCTTCCGGTTCTCGAGTCTTTTCTCTCAGTTCAGAATTTTCTGTCCTTTTGGTTTGAATAAAGTGCTTTTGTGTGTAGAGAGAGAGTATATAACCATTCTCCCCAGTTTTGTAGTAAATGTCACATCTGGATCCGCCTCGGATCCACGGGCCTCTGCTTTCTTATTTTTCACTCACGTTTTAGGCGAGGAGGGAAGAGACGGTGACACTGCACCTGCAACCTTGTACACAACACACACACACACACTTTAAACTTTCACTTCTTTCTTACGGTCTGATGCACCGTGTGTGTGTGTATACTCACATTCTCCCACCCCACTCCACCATCATGAACCTGCGGATCAAAGTGTGCTCACACAAGATCCCTTTACCCAGAATTCCCTGCAGCGCTGACATCACTGTGTGACTGTTTTCACAGCTGTGTCTCTTCGGTGCCATCGTTGTGCTTCCGTGTGTGTGTGTGTAAATTGAGTATGTATATATGAAGCCCCATGCCTGTGTTTGTGTCTGTGTAATAGTATACGGGAATAAAGGCCGTGTGTTCCGCGGCCATGGCGCTCAGCCTACCAGAACAGTGGCGGGTCGTCCCACTGAAGCTGAGGGGATCTGACGGGGCTGGAAAACGTCGCCCCTTCACCGCTGCGGTCGCTGGCCTTTCAGGAGTGTTTACAATTTACTGCTGTTTGTGTCTTGCTTCTGCCTGGAAAGTTTCAGACCGAGTGACGCATGAACACCAGTCAGCATGTGAATTTCACCCATAGTGTTCAACACTGGTGAACACTAGTTTACTGAGTTTGCAGTCAATTAGCATTTACACTCAGTAGTTGCAGGGACAGCCCCCCCCCCATGGAGACACTCAGAGTTAAGTGTCTTGCTCAGGGACACAAAGGTATCACACCAGTTAGCTCTATTACAGTGTGTGTCTGTCAAGCCTATCGAGTGTATTTAAAGGGTCAACGTGCAATGCATGAATTATTACTGTAAATATGTCCTAGAGCTGGACCTGGTTTGGTTGAATGTATTGCCCTCCATCTGCTTATTTCACTGAATCAGTACAAATGAGCACACCATGCTTGCAAATGCGTGTGTGGTGCCAGAATGTCCCTCATGAAGGTTTCACCCTGGCCGTGATGTGTGTCATTAAAGAACTGAAAAACTTCTCTGGAAACGACCACACCCACTTGCTCCCGGAGGAAGGACGTTTGAGACCCACCCACACACAAACACACTGTGGCACACTCCTAAGATTGCGGTTCCAGAGTGACTTAATTATTCATTGATAAAAATAGCGTTATTCTTATGGTTCCTGCCAGTTATTGTGGTACTTTCACAAACCTCATTGCTGGCCGTCCACAGTGTCTTTCCATTTTTATTAGAATCTAAGACTCCTTGCCAGCATTTGCTGAAGATTCAACTGAACAGTTTAGGGAGTGTAAGTGTTCTCAGATCTCATGAGAGCCACTAGCAACCAGATTTGTGAAAAGTCCCCAATGAGGGCACACACACAAATCCAAATATACTCAGCACCATTTTATCGTTAGATTTTACAGAAGGATTTGAGTCCACATCAGAGTTAAATTTAACACTTTATCTTAATACGAACCCCAAAATAAAAAAGATTTTCCCACAGTCATGAAAACAAATTTTCACTATTTTTTACACATTTGGAACAGGGCAAGGGATGAAAAAGGAAGCAATTGAACCACTCAAAAACACAGGGGATTTACGTAAACATGACACAGCCATCTACACACAGGACAAGGTCAAATTACCTGATGGGGACACACTGAGTATGCAATTATACACTCAACACCAGGTGAACAGAATCAGGACATCAGGAACATGCACAGTCAATACCAAACTCTGGACCCCGCAAAGTCAGGCCATGAATGACTTATTAAAAGAAGACAAATGATAAACAAGACTTACCAAAATCAGGCTAGTCATGATGGTCCAAGTCATTTTCATGACAGTCCTGGTCATTTTCATGACGGCGGGTAAATCAGGGGTGACTATTGCTCCTCATATGGGTTATTGGGCTCATATTAAAATGGGGCTGATATGGACCACCTGTTTGGTATAATGGGGAGCCTGGACCTGGAGAAGCAGGGGGTCCTGCCCAGTAGAGCCTAGAAGCTTGGGGAGAAGAACCTCCATCAGAATACTCCAAATTATGTCTGAACATCTCCTTTATACTAGGTATTTGACTCCCAAAAAAGGCTTGTCAGATTGTCCTTTAAATGTTTGAGCTTTGTCCTGAGAGAAATCGCTGAATCAGGAATACATTGGTCACTTACCCCAACAACACTTTCCAGAGCACGTCAGACATCTTGTTGGCCATTTGTCCACCTGATGATACTTGCCGTTTATGTGGAGAAGGACACAGCTTGGAGATAAAGTGGGGGTCTTCATTAACACATGAAAAGTCATAGACCTGGAATTTCCCATCTTACACCTGTGAACCACTCATATGGGCTTGTTACCTGTGAAGGGGCGGAGTTTGCTGTTGAGAAGGAAGCCTGGTATTGCAGGTGCTTTGTGAAGACTCGAAACACACAGACACATCCTGAGATGTTTTAAATAAAAGGTGGGCCCTGGTAGGATTTAAAAGGTCCAAAATGTTTGAACAGTTGCCAGGGTCTGACGTCCCAGAAATCCGTCCTTGTGAGGATCCTTCCTTAACTTAATAAGAACTGCATTGTACCAATGAATGCCATGATTATTGCTGTTATTGAATATGGAGGAATATGGATGTCTTCCAGCTCTTCTAATGTAACTCCAATGTGAAAGAAAGAACAGTAGGAGGCACACACACACACACACACACACACAAACTATGCATTACCCACGCATTCCAAAGAACGAGTGTAAAATTATAGCAAAGACTAAACATGTCTTTTTTCTGTCTATGTCTACAGGCACACACACACACGAACACACACACAGCCTTTGTTTCTGTGTCTCTTGAACTCACACAAACATTTAAATTCCTCCAGCTTTTCAGAGCGCCTTTGTGCTGTTGCTGACTTGGCGGCTTTACCAGCTCAAACACAAACAAGTTGTCATTATGATAGCGTGCAGTCGTCCCCTGACTGCAAACTGCACTCGGACCCTTGACCGCTGATGTCTGGCTTCACAGAGAGCAAGCATCGATCACAGACACACACACACAGGTTAATGCTTTCTAGTAATAACCATGCTGTTTGCAGTCAGCCGGCTGTGTGCACTGAGGCCTTGTCAGCTGAAGGAGAAGAATTCATGCTGGAGACTCAGTGCTGGAATGTTTTGAACATCCAAAGTCAAGGCATACGTAGCTCAGGGGGCGTGTTCACTAATGTCACACCCTCTAGGTCACCCATCACAACACTTGAATAAAACTGCTGATAACCTGCATGTTGGTGTTGGTAGTGGGCGTGGTCACATTTCTGTACAAGGGTTATTAGGAGTGTAGCGCAAAGGAGGCGTGTTCACTAATGTCACACCTGCTAGTTCCCCCATCAGAATGTTTGAATTAACATGCTGATAACCTGCATGTTGGTGTTGGTAGTGGGAGTGGTCACGTTTGTTTACAAGGGTTATTAGGAGTGTAGCGCAAAGGGGGCGTGTTCACTAATGTCATACCTGCTAATTCCCCCATCAGAATTTGATTTTAATTAAAATGGTGATAACCTGCATATTGGTGTTGGTAGTGGGCGTGGTCACGTTTGTTTACAAGGGTTATTAGGAGTGTAGCGCAAAGGGGGCGAGTTCAATAATGTCATACCTGCTAATTCCCCCATCAGAATTTGATTTGAATTAAAATGGTGATAACCTGCATGTTGGTGTTGGTAGTGTGTGTGGGCGTGGTCACGTTTACCCGTTATCAAAGTTCTGGCAACCTTACCTGCATGTTGGTGTTGGTAGTGTGTGTGGGCGTGGTCACGTTTACTGTTATCAAAGTGCTGGCAACCTGCATGTTGGTGTTGGTAGTGGGCGTGGTCACATTTGTGTACAAGGGTTATTAGGAGTGTAGCGCAAAGGGGGCGAGTTCAATAATGTCATACCTGCTAATTCCCCCATCAGAATTTGATTTGAATTAAAATGGTGATAACCTGCATGTTGGTGTTGGTAGTGTGTGTGGGCGTGGTCATGTTTACTGTTATCAAAGTTCTGGCAACCTAACCTGCATGTTGGTGTAGGTAGTGGGCGTGGTCACATTTGGATACAAGAGCTATTAGGAGTGCTAGTTCCCCCATCAGAATGTTTAAATTAAAGTGCTGATAACCTGCATGTTGGTGTTGGTAGTGGGCGTGGTCACATTTGTGTACAAGGGTTATTAGGAGTGTAGCGCAAAGGAGGCGTGTTCACTAATGTCACACCTGCTAGTTCCCCCATCAGAATGTTTGAAATAAATGGTGATAACCTGCATGTTGGTGTTGGTAGTGGGTGTGGGCGTGGTCACGTTTGGATACAAGGGCCATTAGGAGTGTCAAGAACTGAAGGAAACAAAAGAGAAAGGGAGGCAATGGAGGCTGTGTTACACTTGGGCATGTCACATTTGAAAGGAGGGGCTTTAGTAGGGTGTGTGAGATCTGTCAATCATGCCTAAAAGGCTCCTCCCCTTTTAAACTTTGTTTATAAAAAAATGAATGAAGGTTCATCTTCTGCGTGTCAGTAATAATCACACAGCAGCATAAAGGTCTGGGTGGGTAGTTGAGTTTCTCCCCCAGAACATACAGTTCCTTAATGTGACTGCACTTTGAAGAACAAAAGAAAAGTTGGAGGAGGATGAATAAGTTTGTTGTAAAATGCTCACGTTCAACTCCATAACTAGAATGTATATGCGAGACATTGGACTGTTACCTGGTATTCTGGGTGTTTTTGCTTGTCCGCCGTCTCCACCTGCTGTTCATGTGAACCCTGCAGCGCCGGGATCTCCGAGGCCGCACTGCCCCCTGCAGGGCGGACATGGAAGCGCTGCAGGTACCGCGGTTCTCCTGCGGGTGGAGCACGGCACCGACGCAAGTGGCAGAGAGCAGGACCAGAGCCAGTGCCATTACAGATCCTTGAACAGTCTGGCAAGGCGAAAGCTCAAATGAGAAACGACAGGGGTCAAAGTTCAGGTCAGCTTGTATTGCAATTGTCACAGTCATGGTCCCAAAGCATTTTTTTATGTTCAAGGTGACCATGACACAAGATGGTCTGACATGAGCAGACATCTTTTTTTGGTGCAGAAGGAGCCATTAAATCCAGCTTGATAGTATTTTTCTATTATATTGATGTAATCATGACAAAACCTTTATTGAATTTGAATTTGCTGCACAACTTTGGACTTTTTTTCCCTTTAGCAACCTACTGCTACACCTGTTGGACTGTTTTTCGCTTTTCTTGGACAGATCATCACCAACCCTGTACGGACACCTTTTGCAGGCTCACTCTATCCTGGAAGGGCGTCCCTCTCTCACTCACTTGTTCTTCCTTGTGTGCAGAAGGGTCAAGTGTGACTGGTGTCAACTGCAGGGCCTGTCGGAGTCTATTGAGACACACTGTACTTGATTTTGGGCTATATAAGAAAAAAATGTTGCCTATCATGAATCAACTTGTGACTCGATAAGAAGATCGCTGCACGTTCAGTACAGTCCGGAACAAAAAATCCAGAGTCTCAGAGCCGTATTTCACTCTCGCTCCTTCTCCCGCCCCTTTTCTCTCCCGGGCCGTTCATCCTCTGCTTTTTCCAGGGTTCAGCTCCCTTTCCTTGAGCAGGACACGCATCTCACCTGTGCTGCGACCAGACCAATGGACCAGACCAATGCCTCTGTCTTCAGCTATCAGTGGACGAACGGGCGTGGTTTTTACGTCATCTTGTCGTCTGCTCGACTTCACTCCCTGCCTGTTGTTGCTGTGTGAATCACTGGCTCTAGGTGATCCCATAAATCAAAAGCACGACTCTTGGGCAGCTGCTTGAGTTTAAGGGCCACAACACACACACACACACACACACACCCACACCCATTCATATGTTGTAGCTATCGCAGACAGCAGAGTGAGAATAAAGTGTTCTTGTTTTAAAATCATCATCACCCCATTATGCTGTTCTCAGATCAGCTGTCACTTTTCTCCAGTTATGATTAACATTGGAGATGGGGCGTGGGTCTTGGTCATCTCAGGCCATCCAGAGTTTTGACTCAGGATTAAGTGTCTTACTCAGGACCAGAATGGGGTTTGAACCTGGGACTTTGTTGTCTTCCGGTTCATGGGTGAGTGTCTAACCTGGGTGGTAGTAGCCTAGTGGGTAACACACTCGCCTATGGACCAGAAGACCCAGGTTCAAATCCCACTTACTACCATTGTGTCCCTGAGCAAGACACTTAACCCTGAGTGTCTCCAGGTGGGGACTGTCCCTGTAACTACTGATTCTAAGTCGCTCTGGATAAGGGCGAATGTAAAATGTAAAAGTAACCTACTAGGCTACTACCACCCCAAGTTCAGGAGTAAATATTAATAAAGGCCTCTTGGGTCCATCTTGCTTAGACCTTGACACCATGATTGGACCACAGACCCAGAGATCTACACAAAGCCAGCTTCCTTTATCCTGATAAAACAAAATCTGGGCCCTTCTCTCCATGCAGGACACATGCTTCAATGCTTATGGTTTCATAACGCAGTCATCGAATTCATTCTTTTTCATTGTGTGTGTGTGTGTCTGTGTGTGTACTTTTTTGCCCTCGAAACATAAAGGTGTTAGTGCACCTCAGCCCACGCCCTAATGTGTAAAGCAGCAACGACACAATTCCTCAACTACTGATGGGAATCACAGGCCTGTGTGTGTGTGTGCGAGTGGGTTTGTGTGTCTCAGACCAAATAAATGATGATTGTTCATTATATATAATAACATGTTATGCCATATCTATCTTTACCTCATATACCTCTTGCCCTCAGCGGTGTGTGTGTGTTTGTGTAGAAGACCAACTGAAAGAGGTCTTTATTTTACCTGTCCTGTCCCTCACACACACACACACACACACACACACACACACACACACAGACACAGTGGTCAGGGCCAGTGCATTCCGCAGGGGACAGAGTGTGTTTTAGAGGGACCCTGTTGCAGTGTGATTGTTCTCACAGAATACACCTGGACGTGAGACAGCCCTGTCCTCTCTGAACTCTCTCTTGCTTCTTTTTTTTTTTTTTTTTTTTGTCATTTCTCTTTCTCTCTGTCCACCGCCACTTTTCTCCAGGTCTGAGGCTGGGTTGGGTTGTTCTGAGGACAGGACCTCTTATCTCCCCATCGGCAGCTGGCGGTTGTGGAAGTGCTGGAAGTCGCAGGAAGAGAGATCAGCCCCGAGGCCTTCGGCTGGCGTAGCGGCGCACACCTCCACGAGAGCCTCACAGCCTCGGGGTCATCAGAGTCAGGACGTAGCACGTCCCCACACAGCATTTTCACATGCAGGTTATGAATTTCATCCGTTTTTTAATATACACACCTTTTTCCTGATCAATGTGAGCATCTAAGCATTCAGCGAATAATAAGAATCTGCACAGACAGGTTGGCATAAAATCATTATTTTAATAGCAATTATATCAGGCGTCATACAGTGCTGGCCTTTAAGCTTGCCTGGCATGAACTAATGGAAGCTAATGCTTGCGTTGTGCATAGAGACGTTTTAACAGTACTTTATTTTGTCAAACCACGACAAGCGTGGAAGAGGCGAACGCCACCAGTACCTGGTTGCCTTGCTTGAAATGCACGTCACGTGTATGAACTTGTCTTTCGCAGTGTGGACTGTGCTGCTTGCAGGTGGGTTACAGAAGAGAAAGAGAAGAGTGTGCATTTTGAATATATGGGGTTTTTACTGTTTTTACTCTCAGTTTAGAGCCTGAAAACATTAAAACAGTAGTCAGGGTGTGTGGGTGTGTGTGTGTGTGTGTGTGTGTGTGTGCGAGTGTGTGTGTTTTTTTTCTTCTTCTAAATCTTCAATCATCTCACTCGCTCAGTCCCACATGAGTTCTGGAAGGGCGCATGATGAGAGGAAGGAAGAAAGGAAAAGAGACCAGTAGAAGGAGACCCTGCGGATCTTATCTGTTTTTGGACTGTGCATGAGTAGCTCCGGTGAAGGGAAACCCCTGTTCAAGCCCTCGGTAGTACACACACACTCTCATGCTCACACACTGGGTCCATTGTTGCCGCTCGAAGCTCTGTGATCAGAGAGGTTGGGACAGATGAGTACGTGTCCCCCCCCCCCCCCCCCCCCCCCCCCCCCCGTCTGCTCCTTTCATCTCCCTGTTTTTCCCTCATCCCTTACCTGCCTGTCAAATAGGGAGATAGTTTAGTTTTAAAATTCACAAATCAATATCACACCGTTAACAAATTTATTCCTTGATTCAGATCCCCTTCAATTCCTCACTCTTTGTTATATTGCAGTCATTTGTGTTTCCTTGTTAATGTACACACAGCACCCCATATTGATAGAAAAATGCAGATTTATTAACAAAGCAAAACTGAAATATCACATGGTGGGGACCCTTTGCGGTGACACTGAGATATTTAACTCGGGTTCTGTCCATATCCACTGATCGTCCTTGAGATGGTTCTACACCTTAATTTGAGTCCAGCTGTGTTTGAATATACTGGTTGGACTTGATTAGAAAAGCCACACCCCCATCTACAGTGCACTAAATGTCAGAGCAAATGATAATCGTGAGGTCAAGGGAACTGCCTGAAGAGCTCAGGGACAGAATTGTGGCAAGTCACAAAAACTTGTGACAAGGCACTTAAGGTTCCTAAGAACACAGTGGCCTCCATAATCCTTAAATGGAAGACTTTTGGGACAACCTCAAACCTTCCTAGAGCTGGCCATCCTGCCAAACTGGGCAAGCCTTGGTGGGAGAGGTAAAGAAGAACCCAAAGATCACTGCTCCAGAGATGCAGTCAGGAGATTGGAGAAAGTTGCAGAAAGTCAACCATCACTGCAGCTCTCCACCAGTCAGAGCCCGACAGAAGCCTCTCCTCAGTACAACATACACAAAAGCCCGCATGGAGTTTGCAAAAAAGCCTGAAGGACTCCAAGATGGTGAGAAATACAATTCTATTGTCTTATGAGACAAAATAGAACTTTTGTCCTTTATTGTAAGTGGTATGCGTGGAGAAAACCAGCCACTGCTCATCACCTGTCCAATACAGTCCCAACAGTGAAGCATGTTGATAGCAGCATGATGCTGTGGGGGTGTTTTGCAGCTAAAGGGACAGGATGACTGGTTGCAAATGAGGGAAAGTGGCCGTGTTACCCGTGTTAACATTTTAATCTGGTCACCCTGCGAATACACACGATGTTAAATGGTCTTGAGATGGACATTCATAGCAGACTGCTGTACTTGAACTTGGGTTGTAAGGATTCTGCTGTTAACCTGTTCAGAGAATTTCAAATCGTACACTTGTATTTAGGGTATGTCCAGACACCAGGCTGTCTGTATTGACACGAGACTGATGGACACCACTTGACATGAGGGAGCAGGGAAACTTTCATTTAAATGCAGAAGAAACACAGTTACCACCACAACAATACACTGGAGGATTTGTGTTCTATTCATTACTTTATGACTTTTGTTTCATTTTATGAAAATTCCTTCCAAGAGACACGTGATAATGCATGAGTATCTCTTGTATCTGTACCTTCTCTCTTTAAACCTAGGAGACCATTACTTGGTCTCCTAGGATGGTCATAAAAGTGTCTGGTTGCCCTTTGGCTTTTTCAACCATCAGGAGTCACAAGCAATTTGAGAGGAGGACATTTAGTGCACATTTATTGACCTGTTAATAGACTGAATGTGTGCACTGAATAGCCCAGGGTCCTACAGAACAGATTGTGTATGTGTGTGTGTGTGTGTGTGTGTGTGTTCAGACTGCCATCACCTGCTGATGGAGGTGAGCGTTAAGCTTGCGGCCGCCTGGCAGAACGTGAGTCAACAAGGAGACGTCTCGGTGCGCTCCCCAGCGTGAGGGAATGTTTGAAGAGTAATCGCTTGGGAGAAATGACAACAGACTATACTGGTGTTTTGAGGCCTTGTATTTTGGTTGCTATGGTGAGGTACGTTTTTTACATTACTGGACCCATCAGGGAGAGAGGAAGCAGAACAAACGGAATGTGTGAAAGAACGCAACACCTCCACCGAGCGGTGGCCACACCTCTCATCACCAGCGGCACAACGTGGACTTCCTTCCAGAGATCCACATTAACAAACTGTGACTATGACAAAGTAAACATCTGTCTGAGAGTATTGATAATGACCTTAAACTGAACCTTGCAGAACACCCTTAATCTCACTGTGGTACTTACTGTAGAACTGAACACCAGAACACCATAAAGGGTTCGGCTGTAATGAGCAATCCTCAGACTTGATGACATCCACACAATTTTTGCAAATACAATGTCACTACAAAATTTATCCTCATCACTTTGTGAGCAGTGGGCAGCTATGAAAGGCGCCCAGGGAGCAGCGTGTGGAGACGGCACCTTGCTCAAGGGGACCTCATTGGTACACTTCCTTCAAATCAAATTCAAATATTATTTTTCACGTACACAGTCATACACGGTATGATATGCAGTGAAATGCGTGTGCGGCTGCTATTGACCACAATATTACAAATATTACAAATATAAACAATTATTGCAAATGCATGTGTTTAAAAATAAATTATATGTAACGTAACCAGAAGGTGTGCAAATGTGCAAAAGACTGGGGGGATAGAGTTCAAAAGTGGTTGAAAGTGCTGGAGTGTATTAGTGTTAGTCTTACGCAGTGTTGTGGTTGTTGAGAGCTCGTATAGCCTGTAGAAGCTCCTCCTCATTCTCTCTGTGTTGGACTTCCCTGATCGCAGCAGAGAGGACCGTCCATTGTTGGTGTGGCTGAGGTCCTTCACTATGTTCCAGCACCGCTTGCTGTAGATTGATTGAAGGTCAGGGAGCTTGGTACAGATGATGCATTCAGCTGATCGAACCACCGTCTGTAGGGCTCGCTTGTCCTGCATGGTGCTGTCTGAAGTCTTTCAGGCGTCCAAGGTGGTAGAGATGCGGCCGGGCCTTTTTCACCACGGTGTTGATGTGACAGGACCATGACAGGTCCTGTATGATGTAGACACCGAGACCCAATAGGCCAACCATAGCCAACCAAGTATCTTACTACCCACTAACCAATTTTGTTGGGATGTTGGGATCAGTTTGTTTGATTGGGTTACAAAGGCTTTAAAGGCGAATGTGAGATCAGTGCTGTAACAGTGCAAGGTGAGGAAGCCGAGGTTCAGAAATGGACTGACTCATTGTTTGACCCCAAAAAAAGAGAAGAAGACAGTTGTGTCCGTAGATACAGATTCATGTTGACAGTGATGATGTCAATGGCCACCTTGCCAGTGACCTTTGACTTCTGGTAACCCTGAAGATGGGGCTACGATCATATCAGCAAAGTGAGAAATGCTAGGTGAAAGCCAGCTATGTGAGGCCTTTGATCTCCAAAGGAAAGGTGGATCTGGGCTTGTAAAGTGGAGGCAGACAGACACGTCATGGCTGATGTCATGGCCTGATGTTGACCTGTCCCTTTCGTCCGACATTCTGCACCCCTCCACTTAGCCAGGGGTCAAGGGTGATTAACAAACAGCCACCCCAAGTCCGGAGAGACTGACGTGCTAAGAGAAACAAGGAGCCTTCCATCCAGAGCCGTGACGGTTCAACCTATTTCCAACCGCCGAAGTGCCTTCCGGAACGCTCTGACAGAAGGAGAGCGCGTCTTCTGTTTACACATAAACATGGGAAAGTTTCCCTGGAGATTTTAGCACCGATCCCATAATCAGCGCACCCAGCCTCCGTGGGGTCGTTAAGAGTAGGGTGTCGAGGGTGTGTGCGAACTCGCACACAAACCGGCGAGAATGGCAAACAGAAGCGGCAGCCGCGCCGGCCAAACAAACCATTTCCCGGCAAGGGAGAATGTGTTAAAACCCCGAGCCTCGGCCATTTCCCAGAAAGCCCAGCGCGGACACAGGGCACACACTCCCTCCTTTTCTGTGTATTCATCATTTCGGTGTTTATGGGATGGCGAGGGAGAAGCGCGGGGAGAGAAAGAAAGCGTACGTGGCCATTTTGTTTGTCTCGAGCCATGTTGCAGATTCTAGTGACAAAGTGCTGAAACTTTCTACCACCTTTGAAGACCCTGACAGTGTGTGTGTGTGTGTGTTTTGTAGGCCTACTCTGTGTGGCCTCGCATGTGAGTGTGCATGCGTGTGCGTGTGTGCGTTTGAAGGAAGGAGAGAGGGAGGGAGAGAGCACCCGAGCCCTGGCTTTTCTCCATACGTCCGATTTCCTGAGGCTGTTGGTGCAAGACAGGACCCTGTGTTGCTGTTGCCTGGAGACCATGCGGCTGTTTTGCGATGCCCTCTGTATGTGTGTGTTTCTCACTTTGGCTGCTAAATCTGCCCACTCTGCAGTTCTGACACGGCCCTTAGAGGATCAGAGCTGTCAGTCAAGGCCATGACACACCGTTGTAGTGCACACCAGAAACTCCAGTCAAGCACATGTCATTGTAGAAAAAAAACACTACACTACCTTGCGTTTGTAACTACACGCATATTACGTTCTATTTTATAGGTTACATAGGTCAAATTTTACAAACTAAAAAGCTAAATAACAATATAACATCATATCAGCTGAAACAAGACAAGCCTGCCGGCCACACGTGGGAAAATCACCTCAGCTCATCAGATCAGCTGATAAATGAAGTGACATGACCAAGCTCACATTTATACTTGATGTGACAAAGTACAGTTGAGGCCAAAATTGTAAATTGTAAATGAAATTAGACTCTCAATTTTTCCATGGCCCATTCTTCCATTACAGATTGTTCTATCTGGTCCAAATTGTATGGTTTCCGAGCATGGACATTCACTTTGTGCACCCGCCACAGATTCTCAATAGGACCGAGGTCTTGACTCGGTCCTGCACTCCTGGAGTGCAGGACACTCCAGGATCATAGTTTTAGTATTCCTGAGGAACTGTTGGGACTAATTTGGGGCATTGTCTTGTTGGAAGCCTGGACTACAAGCAGATTTTTACATATTACCGTCCCCACACACTGCTCCCCTGTCCTGTGATGTTGTGCGTATTCGTCCTCCTTCCTCGCCATGTCCAGCCATCGTGACAATCTTCTTTCTTTGTCTTTGGCAAGGTCGTCGTCCCTCTTCAAGTGCCCTGTCTTTTTTTGCTCATTGAATGGTGTATGGAAGCCAATTGACTGCACATGTGTAGTCTTAAATCTGATTGGTTTGTTACTGTAGGTGAGTTTTGAAAACTTTCACACAAAGCGAATAATTTTGACCATCCCATTTTTTACTATGTTTGATATAAAGCAAGCCTAGAAAGGTATTTTATATCACAAAATAGACCAAAAGCTACTAAATAGCACGGGTGAATGTTTGATTGTATCCAGTTTCATCAATGCTGCAAACATTTGGAAAAAGTTTATTCTCTGGGTGCTGATAATTGTAGCCTCAACTCTATTCTTTTTTATGCTTCCTTTGACATTATTTTGCACATATTTTACAACTACCTGAATTTTATTTTGTAATTTTGAATTTAAGAGCAATATTTCATGTTTTTGAATGTTAAGCAATTAATGATTTATTCATTCAGATATGTAAATTAGAATGTAATTTTTTTTTATTTATATTTAATATCGCACTTTGTTTATCGGCCAGCCTTTAGTGACTGCTGGTCATCGTACAGGATAGTACAGCAAATATGCACTGTCACATTGTGATTTTGTGTGTGTTTGGTGGCTTGTGTGTTCGTCTGGGAGTCTATGAAAGCAGGTGTGGAATGTGGAACTGGTGTGTGTGTGGAACAGGCCTGTGCTGAGCCTATTGGGGACCTATTTTTATTGACCCCTCTCCCCTGGCCATCACACACACCGCCGGCCTGTCTGAAATTCCACACGCACTGCCCATTGCTTTGAAGCCGAGAGGCTGTGACTGGGAGTCTTTCAGACGCAACACCTCATGCTCCCCGGCTCTGGACACTGTGATGAATTCTGTAGCCTGTAAACAGGATCCCAGCTGATGCCTGTCAGACACGTTCAATCCACCAATCAGTCAATCAATTTTTATTTGAACAGCGTTTCGAACAATATACATTGGCACAAGGCACCTCACATTAGACCCGTGAGCAGCCAAAGGCGACAGTGGAAAGGAAAGCAAGTAGAACCCATCCTCCGCAGGTCAGCACTGGATTACCCTGGGTTGATCATGTCAGGTCACGGACATAGAGCAGGGTCCAGGGATTACCAGGAAAGTCAGAAGGTAGACATCTATGCAGGCATCAGCTGATGACCTGAAAGACTTGACTTGAATGGACTTAGAACAGAGCAGCCCACCCTGTTTCAGGAACCAGGTGACCCTCAGATAACCACTTATTACCACTGAGAGTTGGAGTGAACCATGACATCGCTCCGGGGAACTGAACCTGGAATTAGTGAATGGATGGAGCTCTGGATAACATCGTCAGATAAGTGAAAGAACATAAACAACATGTCAGTCAAGCCGAGCTGATCGAAAGCCGAGAAGCGGCCGGCGGCAGCCCTCAAAGAGTCGCATTTTCCCAGCGCTACGGAAGATGTGGCACGTGGGTCACATTCATTGTTCCCCCATCAGAACGATTCAATTACAGTGCTGATAATGTGGTGTTGGTAGTGGGCGAGGTCACACTTGTGTACAAGGGGTATTAGGAGTGTAGAGAACAGAGGGAAACAGAAGAGAAAGGGAGGAGATTGACGCTGCGCTACACCTGGGCGTGTCACATATTGTCAGGAGGGGCTTTAAATTGTCCAGAATGAAGATGTACGGTGTATTAAAACTGTGAATTAAAGTTTGTTTATTAAATCATAATTTCTCAATGTTCCTGTTCTGGCATGCCTAAATAATTATTTACATTTACATTTACATTTACAGCATTTATCAGACGCCCTTATCCAGAGCGACTTACAATCAGTAGTTACAGGGACAGTCCCCCCTGGAGCAACTTAGGGTTAAGTGTCTTGCTCAGGGACACAATGGTAGTAAGTGGGATTTGAACCCGGGTCTTCTGGTTCATAGGCGAGTGTGTTACCCACTAGGCTACTACCACCCTATTATGCCTATTATACCACCCTATTATTACTACCACCCTATTATGTAACACCCTGTGTTACATCCTCGAATAAACCAGAAGTCACAGGTTCAAATCATATTGTGTTAACCTTCTCCAGGATAATGGTCCCTGTAACTGCTGATTGTAAGGCGCTCTGGACCATGGCCGCCTGATAAATGCCGTAGGTTGTAAATACGACTAATGCGCCCAGTTCCTAAATCCTGATCTCCAAGCAATGGAAAAATGACCCCTAATGACCTTCTAGTTCACTTTGTATAGACATGTCGTGCTTATTCATTTTAGTTTGTGCTAACGTATAAAGTACAGTGTGGGCGTGTTGGAATTGGAACGCAGTGGTTTTTCGTAATTCAATGCCACACGGATGGACATCTGATGTATTGTTCTGTTTTTGTTTGTGGCTTCAGAACCTTTTTTTTGTGTGTCTGGTCAAAGACAGACACACAAACATCCGAAAATCCAATTCAATCTGTTGTCCCGCGTAGTTTATTTTGCGCAAAAATATTTATTTCCTAGCGTACTTAGTAATTAGCTGTGGGAGGCCGTTGCCATTTTTGCCAAAAAGAAAGAAAAAAAATGCAAACAACAGCTGCAGAATGAATGCTTTCGCTGTGGATGCATCCATCTCTGCTTTATGAATTATGAATTGTGAGGACAGTACAGGAGATTCCCCCACTGCAGTGAGTGAGCAGGATAAGCGTCGCACATAAATAAATATTTTCCGGTGGTGTGGAACGGCCGAAGGCCATAATTAATTTCCTGTGCCGCGTGTTTGTGTGGATGCTGAATTTTCCACTTTTCCGGGCTCCGTGGTTTAACGGTGCGGCGAACGAACAGCTGTTCAGATCCGGCCGAGCTCTGATGAAAACATCACAAACATGACACTAACATCTCTGAGTGTTTCTGAATGACTGGATTAAAGAAAAAAAAAAAAAAAAAGAATTATTAAGGTGGAAGTACGTGGTCAGAGTGTCTAGACCATGACACTCGACATTGCCAAAAGTATTGAGGCGAAAAAGATATTACACACACATGAACTTTAAAGATGTACTTTTCAACTATAACAGCTTAACATCTTCTGGGAAGATCTCTCGAAAAAGTTTAGGAGAGTATTTATGGGAATTTTTGAGCATTTGTGAGGTCAGTCTAATCCACACAGAAGGTGTTCCATTGGGTTAAGGTCATTGGAGGCTAGTCAAGTTCCTCTACACCAAACTCTCTCATCCATGTCCTTATTGGTTCACAGTTATTTTGGAGGAGGTAGGGACCGTCCCCAAAATCGTTCCAACGAATTTGGGAGCACGAAATTGCCCTAAATGTCTGAAGCATTTAGAGTTCCTTTCAGTGGAATTAAAGTGGAATTAAAGTCCGACCCCAGAAAACCTCCATCGAGCTCAGCATGTAGCGGTCAGGCAAGCATCGTTCTCCTGATATCTGCCAACTTCTCGCGGTACCACGCTGGAGTACCTGAGAGCGACCCATTCTACCGTACAAAGGGTCCGCATATAAACCTGTGGTCCTGGGAGCTGTACTGCAAGTGTCGTGACATACATTGACCATGGAATGTCAGCGTGATGTGGCAACAGGCGATGGGAAGACAGGGCGGTCATTATCGGTTACCTGGGTGAACTCTTTCATCTGTGTTGTCGTGGTAATTGAAGGTTAGCCTTTGCCTGCACTGCAACCTTCTTGCTCACGGAGCTGCACCACGAAGGTCCTCGTGGACGTGCTCCTTGACCAAAGCCACATGTTCTTAATTGAGCACGCGCTTGTTTTCTCCGCGCAAACGCTTGTTCCCGTCAGCGCGTGTCATCCCGCGACGACATACTGTACCCTGCTCTCCTTTTACAGGACAAGAACAGCGAGAACAGTCCGTCCACAGGCCAGAGAACTGAAAGCACCGAACAGCTTTATTACCCGGAGACACACACACACACACACACACACGCGGCCCACTGACACCAAAAAACAGGCTGTTGCTGACGTATGTGGGAGGACACCGGCGCAGGGACGGATGAAGCAACGCTCTGGCAGATGCTTCTTTGGGGGGGGGTGCAAGTGTTTTTGTGTACAACTGGGGGGCTGCTCTGGACGTGCGGTTTTGTTATGATGAGCGTGTTCGCAGGGCCCATTTCAGCCCGAAAACACACCGCTAATGGTGTAATGCCTGCTCGTAAACACGGCCCTCTCGGCGCTGTTTTTATTTTCCGTCCCGTTCCCTTTCCAAGCCGGTCTGGTTTGCGTTTGTGGGCCGGCCCCTCTCATGTTATTCCCCAGCGCTCGAGCGTCATCGCGAGTGCAGGTGTAACTCGAGGAAGGACTCGAGATTCAACACAGCCGCTCCGAAGCCGGCCAGTGCGAAGTCCTGGCGAAAACCTGGAAAACCGAAACGCCTCCGATTCCGTCAAAGTGGGGAGTCCACTCAGGCACTTCAGATGATAATTACATAACTCGCGTTTGGCAGGCGGCTGCCTAAAGGCCTTGGCTGAATGCGCACACAAACGCACGATTTACAAACCGTTAACGGAAAGAGTGGAAGTGCGTTACAACACAAACACACTCACTGCCATTCACTTTGAAAAAAATCGACGCATCTTGAAATCTGACGTGGTGAAAGTCATCTGGATTGGCCATTTTGCTGTCATAGTTTGAGTCACTTGTGACCGTATAATTAAGTGAATCTAATGATAATTCATCTTATTTAACACACCTCGAAGGCTGAATCTTGGCTCGTGTGTGGGCGGAGTTTGCATGATGACCCACTGTTCATGATCTTCCTCACGGTTCTCTGGTTTTTATTACTTTTATTTTATTACCATCCAAAGTTTGGCTACTCAAAATTGGCATAGGAGTGAATGGGATGTACATCCTACAGTATACATTAGTGATGGGAATAATAAAGAAATCATTGATGTAGGTGACATTGATTCTTTATTGCGTCCCTTATAGATTCCTCATCACTGTGAAATAATCAAACATTAATTTGTTACTCATTCTAATTGTGTGCACAAATCACTTTGCACAAAATCACTTTGCACAAAATCTTTGCGCTTTTTACTTTAGTGCTCTTTTTTTACGGCTCTTTTCTTTAAACATTGTCTTTCACTCATTTGCACGCCTTCACCCTACCAGTGTAAGATGTAAAAGTGTAATATTATGTTATGTTTGCATTATTTGCGTATTGGTTCATTGTATACTTGCAACATTTGCAATACTGTGGTCTGTAGCAGTCGCAAAAAGCATTTCACTGCATATCATACCGTGTATGACTATGTATGTGACAAATAAAATTTTTATTGAATTTGAATTTGTGTGGATGACTAATTAGACCTGGCTGGCCACAAATCTCTCTCTATCTATAAAAAATTACAGTAGTCCAATGCAGTTTTCAGCACCAATAGTAGCTTTTATATTAGCTGGAATGAAATAAAAAAAAAAATAATTAAATTGTGTTATAATCACGATATGACGTGATAATAACACTTAGAATTAAGGAAGTATTAGGAAATATTTTTAGAAATGTTAATAAATGCAAATGTACTGTAAAAACAGGAGACTGGGCTTAAATCATGCTAAATGTAGTAGCATAACATGAAATTCCAACAGATCAGAGGGGCACAAGATGTGGTAGTAGCCTAGTGGGTAACACACTCGCCTATGAACCAGAAGACCCAGGTTCAAATCCCACTAATTTCTAATTTCACTGTGTGCACCGTGTACTGTGCTGCTGTGTATCACAAGTGATCATTTCACTTTCTCCCTAAATGCTGTAAATGTAAATGGGCAAGATCATGCATGAGTGAAGATACATTTCAAATCAATACAAAGTGATCTTGTTGATTGTTACATTGTTGCAAAAGAAAGGGAAATAAAATACAATACAGCAGTTTCAGATATGCTTTTTAATAATGCATTTAATGTGTGTTCTCAAAGTAATGGAAAGCATTACTGATTAAACGCATCAATTTATTAAGTATTCAGCCATCACTGCTTTTTCACCATACACCTTCCATATTAACGGTAGTTAACTGTACACAGAACTGAGTTTACTGTACACAGAACACAGAGTAGACAAGAAACACTGTGATGTCCAGCTTATAAAAAATGTACAAACAGCTCCAGACAGTTTCCAGATGACACTACACATCCTTACATCTCCAAGCTTATGTCACCCTGACATGGAAATGTTGGGGTGTTAAGGGGTGTGTTTGCTGCTCACCGAGGGTTAATTACCAAGGCAATTAAGACATTTTCTTCATGTCCGACCAACACACAAGCATGCTGTAGTTAGGGAACACAGCGGCAAACACACCTTGTTTTGACATTACATCTATATCTACAGCATTTATTAGACGCCCTTATCCAGAGCGACTTACAATCAGTAGTTACAGGGACAGTCCCCCCTGGAGACACTCGGGGTTAAGTGCTCAGGGACCTCCCATTTGTGGTCTTTTGGTTCATAGGCCACTACCAGCCACCTACATCCAGGTGGGGTGCACCTGTCCTCAGAAGCAACTTTCCTTCTCCCTGCCCGATGCAGCCTGGTGATGGAATTTTGAACATTGGGGGTGTGGAACCTTTCCAAATGGGTGGAATTGTGTCTCCAGGCAACAAACACAACACACCCACAAAGAGTTCCATGTGAGGAGGAAACTGACTGAGACCTGTTCCCATCAATAAACATTCACACACATATGTATCACTGGGCTCCCTGGCCCAGAAAATTCCGTCCATCCATCTATAAACCGCATGCATATTGGAGCCCAGCAACAGGAGGCCATGCCCTGGACATGGCAACGTTCCATTCCATTCACTCCTTCTAGGCCAAAAATATCAAATGATTATTCATCATGCATCTTTGAGCAATAATTTGTGACACTTGAACATAATCTACGGCAACTACGCAACCTTAAAGTCTCAGTTCAGACCTTCAGACAGGGCTTGTTTGCAGCTGCTGGAGGTGTTGCAGAGGAGTGGAGGTGGCCAGGAGGATTCCCTCAATGTGTACGTGAAGCTCTTTGGCTCTGAGATGAAGCGAAAAAGGAAGGTGCAGTACAGTGTTTGGCAGTCTCAGGGCTTGATATCCGTGGTGTTCCCTCGTCGCCTTGACAACGCATCCGTTGGGCCCTCCGTGTGTTAACAGAGCACACAAGCGTGATACGGGACGATGGCCAAGGCCACGACTAAAATTCCCCTTTTCATCGAAACAGTGGAGAGCAAGAGCTGGAAGCTGAAGATCTTCATCAATTCCAGCCTCATATTTCTCATATCAAAATGCACAGATCATAAAACCACTCTCAGGTGACGTAATGATTATTATCTGGTGACAGGGGATGGTGAAATCAGATTATGATGCTACATTTACAGCATTTATCAGATGCCCTTATACAGAGCGACTTACAATCAGTAGTTACAGGGACAGTCCCCCCCCTGGAGACACTCAGTGTTAAGTGTCTTGCTCGGGGACACAATGGCAGTAAGTGGGGTTTGAACCTGGGTCTTCTGGTTCATAGGCGAGTGTGTTACCCACTAGGCTACTACTACTAGGGGCTGGGCCAGAACATCTCCAACACAACAGGTGGTATGCAAGGAAGAAGAATAGTAGCACTCTAGACATCCAAGGCAAGGCCGTCTAGTCTGATCCTACAGAAGATCAGCTGCAGCACAGTGCTCATGGTCATCAGAGGAAGGTCTGAAGACCCCGAGGAGTCAAGGAGAGTCATGAGTGGACTATTTTCTTGATTTTTGATAGAATGAAATATCATCCATGACTTTCCAGAACCTTAAAAACTCCTTCAGACTCGTTCAGTTGCCTCAAATATTTGGACCTGGCTGACCCTTTTTCTGGTGCAAAGCGTAGCTGCAGAGGGAGAGCAGCAGGAACGCGTTGCTTGAGTGGATAGCAGAGTTCTACCCTCGCAGGCTGCAGGAGGACACCGCACGGCTGCCGGGAAAGGCAAACGCTGAGATCATCACTTTGCTGAAACTCCGTCCAATAAAACAATTTATGGCTTCTGCTGATGCACAGCTGGCAGCTCCAGCACTAATGGATTTTAAATGCGATCCTTCTGGAGAGGGAGCGGGCGAGTGAGGCCGGCTTTGATTAATGATCCTGCCTTACCTTTGCGTTGACTTGCGTAGCTGCAGCCTCCCTCCCTCTCTCTCCCTCTCTCTCTCTCTCTTACTCTCTCTCTCCACAGTGTGGTTGAGACGCTGCTACTGTTTCTGACTTTACGAGCGCTCAGTTGCCGCCGCCAGAGTTCCACGTGTTCGTACGCACGGTGCCATCGCGAGGAAGCTGTGCCGGCAGCACCGGGATTTGCCGAAAAATGTTTCACTGCCTTCAGAGATGTGGCCGTCGCCATTTATCAGCGTGCTGTGCTTATGCTCGGGCCTACTTCTTTTATCGTCGTGGTTTGTCTGATTTTTCCAGTCCATTCTCTGACCAACTCATAGTAAATAAATTGTTGTATTTTTGTGTATTTACTTGAGATGTAGCACGTGGCGTGTCTTCACTTGTGTCAAATTCTTGAATTCAGGCATGGTGGGCGTCGTCACGTTTGTGTACAAGGGGTATTGAAGTGTTGAGAACGGAGGGGAAAGGGAGGAGATGGACGCTGTGCTACACCTCGGCATGTCACCTGCCTCCTTAAGGGTTAAGGAAGTGGCCCCGTAATCAGGAGGTTGCCGGTTTGAATCCCACTGAGGTGCCACTGAGCAAAGCACCATCCCCACACACTGCTCCCCGGGCGCCTGTCATGGCTCACCAAGGGTGATGGGTTAAATGCAGAGGACAAATTTCACTGTGTGCACCATATGCTGTGCTGCAGTGTTTCACAGTGACTATCACTTCACCTTAAATATAAAAAATAATAATGACAGGAGAGGGTTTAATTCCTCCACAATGACGAAGTACGGTGTGTTAGAGCTGTCAATCATGCCTACAGGTTCTGCCCCTTTTAAACATAAAAACAGCATTAAAGTTAATCTTCTGGGTGTCCTAAATAATTACACTGCAATTATTTAGTTCAGTTTGTTTTCTCCTCCACAACATATGGATAAGCAGCAAGTCTGTCCATGGTGGCATCTGTTTATTTCTGCAAATTCAGAAGACATAAGACAATCAGCATGACCCTCACACAACTTCCTGTACAACAATTCAATTCAACCACTCACAAATGTATTTACGGCCTGAAGGAGGTGGGGCCTGCTGGGAATCTAAACATCTTATCTGACCATCTCACACACTTCTGCTCTCTCTACATCCAGAGATAGAAATCTCGTTTCTACAATTGTGGAGACAGTCCAAGGTTCTGATTATCATGTGCTGCAAAGATCTGAGGAAGCACATCAAACGGGCACCTTCACACGCCAACAGAAGGTCGAGCTGGGCTTTCGCCAGTGTGCAGGTCGTGAGCATGTTATCTATTTATAGTGTCTGTGGTGCCTTGGTTGCCGGGGGATACCTTTGATGGCCAGAGGTTTGGTCGTAATGTCCCGCTTAGGAACAGCTAATTGAGCGGTCTACTCGTTAAATCAGTACGGGCCACCAGTCGGCCATCTTACTTATCGGATGAGTCTGACTGAGCACGGGCAACACATTTAGACACCCAGCATTCATTTATCCTTCTTGAACTGATGCAGAATAAACTACTCAGGAGCTTAAGCGCCTGGAAAGAAAAATGACAAAAATTGTTTCAGTCAAATGTTTTGATGCGGCCACTCTTTTTAAACCGGACCGTCCCTGTAACTACTGATTGTAAAGCACCATCCGCGCAAGTTTCTCAAAAATGTTTTCTGAAATGTTGTTGTCCATACGAAGAGGCAGAGAACGTCCTGATTTAACCCGTAGAGAGGATTTCTTGTAGTTGCCGCAGCACAACCATGAATGTGTTACCTGCCATTGTTGTATGCATGAGACATTAGGGGTTATAGTTTTTTTTTTTTTAGTGAAGTGATTGTCACATGTGATACACAGCAGCACAGCACACGGTGCACACAGTGAAATTTGTCCTCTGCATTTAACCCATCACCCTGAGTGAGCAGGGGGCAGCCATGACAGGCGCCCGGGGAGCAGTGTGTGGGGACGGTGCTTTTCTCAGTGGCACCTCAGTAGCATCGGGATTCGAACTGCCAACCTTCTGATAATGGGGCCGCTTCCTTAACCGCTTGGCCACCACTGCCCCCACCACTGCCCCTGCCCCTATAGGTCAGTTTGGAGGTTGGGCTACTATGCGGCTCTGCCGATTTGGAAAACAACCATTCTGGGTCCCCTGAAACGCTGTGTCACGTCCCTGTCTAGTGGTTGGGAAATGTGGCAAAGAAGGAGAGCGATGTGTGAGGCGGGAATACACACGTACCAGGCCAAAGGGAAGAATTGTGAGAACCAACCAACCAACAGGAGGAACAACACACCATTAAAGGAGAGACTATGCAGTTTACACAACAAAGACACGACACTGACACCTCTAACACACAACAAAGGCTTTTCGCGAACTTTTCTCCAACACTCCGAAACTCTCCTCTCCATCCTCCTCCAGCTCCACAGCAATGGGCCCCGTCTGGCGGCTGGAGTTGTCCTTAAATGCTCCTCTCTGATGTGTTCAGACTGATGATGAGGGAATAGGTAGGCGGAACAATCAATCCCAATCTCCACCCAGCAAACAGCCTAGAAAGGAAACACACACCAAACACAGAGCACCACCAAACCACTGTGCCGCCCAAAGGCCAGATCGAATAGAAATCAGATAAATGCTCTAGATGTAAAGTGTAAAGCAATGCCCTTTATCATTTTTTTTGAAGAAGTACATTTTTGCTGTGATAATAGCATGTCTCTGTCACGGCTTCTCTTAACCACCTTAAGTTAGACCAGTGACCCTCAAAGTGCTTGGCACACCCCTCTGGTGGGGCGCAGAGTCACGACAGGTGGGGCACAAGTGACCCAGGGGAAAGTCATGCAGAAGCAATGTTTAGCATTAATGTTTAACATCGGAGTCATTATCATGGCGAAACAAAGAATTCACATTGGTTACGATAGCAACCTGATCGTTCGCTGCGGTCAGCGCCTCAGGCTGTTTCTCGCTCGTGACAATATAGCCGGGTCAACTTAAACCTGACTGATTGGTTGGTGTTAGCCTAGGTAATTTGCATACATGCATCTGATTGGCCAAACGGGTCATGAGGACACTGGGAATGCTTGAAAATTCAACATTTTTTCCTTACCTGCTGCAAGCAACAACAAGAACAACTCAGAATTATATAGGTCCTTTGAAGAAACACTGTACATAGGGATACTTAAAGGTGAAAGGCCTCTGTGAAATGGGGAGATTTTAGGGGGGGTTCTTAAAGATTTAACAGGACACCAGTGCCGGTGAACGAGCGCAGCTTATGGGTTCCCCGAGCCTTTGTGTCAGTGAGAATTTTAGAACTCTTTTTTTTTTTTTTTAAGAACTCTATTTCGTATTGGAGATTGTTGAGGTCTTTACTGGGGAGACCAATGTATATATATATATACACACACACACACACACACATATATATCGTTGAGCTTCTCCTAGACGAGCATGAGGTCACTGGATTCAGTGGATGAGTGACCGCCGTGTGTGTGTGTGTGTGTGTGTGTAAACGCGCCTCATCAGTAGCTCAGCGCTGCGGTTGGCCCCGGCCGTGACAGCGTGTCGTTACCATGTTGTCTCCATGCTGCGTGAAGCCTCTAATTGCAGGCTGATGTTGCTGTCAGCAGACCCAGGTTAACTTTGGTCTGGCAGCAGGGCGCAGTGGATTACGCTGCAACTGAAGCGCTAATGAATCCTTCACTTTTTATGTTTTTTATCATTGTTCGAAAGGAACTGAACAATTAAAAAAAATAAATAACAAACAATGTAAATAATTTACTAAACCAGGATCATTATCACAAAGCCCTTCTAAAGATAGTATAATACTTGTGTGTGTATCATCTCTGGTTACTCTGATAGTGGAAAATGTTGCACATCTGGCCGTTTGGCCCGCCACCGACCCCTCTGATAGGTTCCAGTTGTGGCACTCGGCAGCCATTGGCAGGACTGACGGCTCGGAGTAGAAGCAGCTGGGACACAGCGATGTCCTGCTGGCCTTTAACCAGGGTCTACTGCAGGGCCGCGGGCAATGGCAGCCCCTGCCAAAGCAACTTGGGTCTGCCTGTTCTTCTACCACAGTAACAAAGGTCATTTAAATTATTTTTGGTCTGCTTTGGAGAGACACTAATCCAGAAGAATGCGTGCATAGAGAAAATCTGATTTTGCCATCTTAAGTTCCTGCACAGGGACAGTTTCTATTAAATCTTAAACTGAAACTTTGCCTCTCCTCATATTTTGTATTTCGTATCTTAGTTGTACCTGGAAGTTGGAAAAGAGTTTGAACTAAAAGACTAATCAGCCAAGAGTGACTTCAGATTCTTTTTTTTAACTTAAAATAAGTAGATTAATCAAGAGTTCCAGGACATTAGAGCCACAATAAATGGCGACACATTTACTTGTACTTTTGCTCAAGTGGAAGTTTAAAAGTGTAAGTTAGAAGAACTTTTACTGTACCACCACAAAGGACAGATTCTTGTGTAGCTCTGTGCGTGTGTTTTGACGTGATCCAACATGGAGTGTGTTTCTACTTGGCAAGGCATCACAACCTGACCAGGTGGGGTAAGAGGAAAGGTTTAGAATGAGGGATTATAGCCATGAATGAGGAGGAAGTCGGCACATATTTGAAGCTGGAAGGGTGAGGTGGAAGGCCAGAGTGAGGTGACTGCTATGTCAGGCAGGCCGTAAAAATCTCCCATGACTGGGTGGAGAGCGGAAAGGGCATGTACAGACGAGGAACCAAATTAAAGGAACAAAGAAGTCACTGCAGGTCCATTCAAAATTCTTAAGAATTTGTTGATTACAATAGTGATATTATGATGCTTGAAATTCAGCAATACTCATAACTGTCTATAATTAATTCATAACATCTGTAGATGTCCATTCACACATACTTCATACAATATAAACAAATAATTTATGATATAAACTCTTCTATTGCACCTTCTATTGATTTGAAGACACTTTTTAAACGTATTTTGCTCTGCTCATTTCCCACGGCATCACAATAGAATAAAACATTTATGCTAAAAAATGCAAAAATAAAAAAAAGAGACAAAAATACATTTAGTGGAATTTCACAATGTAGACACAATTGTAATAACTACAAATGTAATTAAGATCAATCAGCAGTGATTAAATTAACCGAGAGAATGCTAAGATAAAAAGATACGATAAGTCGCAATTTGATGACGAGTCAGTAATAGGCAGTCATGATCTTCCAGCACAGATCTTCCACTCCAGGCTTTATGTCCAAATGGAAACACCAGTATATTCTTTGAGGTTTATGGACCTACACGTCTGCCCACTCACCTCAGGAACTGCATCAGATTTTCTGTGTGTGGGCGTCCTGCATGAGTCTCCCATTTCGCTCACCAGATGAAGATCACCCTGCGGCGGAGCATCCATATTTCAGGGCTGACCTGGTGACAGCAGGGGTAAAAACAAATCGCTTTTTTACCTCCGAGCACAAACATAAAAACCGAGGTGCACTCAGCCTCCTCAATGCAAATATTCCCCCTGATTTATACTCAAGGTGTGTTTAAAAAGCCCAAATGTAGGCCGGCACACCAGAATCAACAGTTAGGGGAGAAATAGTGCTGGAATATTCCGCTGCTCAACATCAGCACGTCCACTCATAAACACTGACAATGTGATGCATGATTACAGAGGCCGGCTTTCCCCTGTGATGTCCAATTCCAGGTGTTCATCTTCTAATCTCCTGTCATAACATTGCAGCCCATAAAATGATGCAGCATGACACAAAGCCTAGTAATAACATTTGAATAATTATCAAAAGGAATTCCAGAATCGTTGATAATTCTGCCTGCTGGTACACATTGTTAGCTTTGAAGTGCTAACGCGCAAGATAAAGTTAGGCCAATCGATGTGACATCCCTAGTCATCTGCAATGATGGCCACCTGACGTCTACTCTCCATAGGCGAACCAATTCCCCAAATTGTGTATATTTAAACCATTAACAGGTTTGCCTGTTAATCACCAGGCTTCTCGCAATGTGCATCGATTTCACTGTGCACAAGCCGTCCGACTGACATCAGAGGTCTTGATTGGTCATTATTATTTCCAATTTTCTCACTAACTAGTGAGGTTTTGAAATTCTCTCTAAGCGAATTGGCAGATCAAAATGTTTTTCTGCATTAACACTTTAGCGGCTAAATGTTTTAGCAGGTAAATGTTAAGTGAATTGTCAGAGCTGTGTGGCTTAATGCTAAGCAAATTACCAGATCTGTGTGATGTTCCGCATAAACACTTTAGTGGCTAAATGCTTTAGAGGCTAAATGCTAAGCTAACAGGCAGAGCTGCATGATGTTTCGCATAAAGACTTTAGCGGCTAATTGCTTCAGAAGCTAAATGCTAAGCTAATGGGCAGAGTTGTGTGATGTCCCGTGTAAACACTTTAGCGGCTAAATGCTCGAGAGGCTAAATGCTAGGCTAACGGGCAGAGCTGCATGATGTTCCGCATGAACACTTTAGTAGCTAAATTCTTTAGAGGCTAAATGCTAAGCTAATGGGATGAGCTGCATGATGTTCCACATAAACACTTTAGCAGCTAACGGGAAGAGTTGTGTGATGTTTCGTGTAAACAATTACATTTACGTTACATTTACGGCATTTGGCAGACGCCCTTATCCAGAGCAACTTACAACGTGCATTCAAGTTACCATCGATGAAGAGATCAATTCCGGTTCACTAGGACCCCAACTATGAATACAATCTTTTTATTCACTCTGTTGTAGATTCTGTACACAAGTTCGACAATAAGAAAAGTTACAAGTTAATCTAAATATTCTTTAAAGAGGAAGGTCTTGAGCTGTCGTTTGAAGGTGCTCAGTGACGGAGATGTTCTGACCTCGAGGGGGAGTTCATTCCACCACCGAGGGGCCAAGATGGAGAAGAGTCTAGATGAATGTTTTCCTTTACCCTTCAGAGATGGAGGGACCAGGTGAGCAGTACTGGAGGCTCGGAGTATAGGAGGTGCAGTGCGAGGTGTAATAAGGGCTGTGAGGTAGGATGGTGCTACTCCATATTTGGCTTTGTAGGCCAGCATCAGTATTTTGAACCTGATGTGTGCAGCTACTGGGAGCCAGTGGAGGGAACGTAGCAGAGGGGTAGTGTGGGAGAATTTGGGAAGGTTAAAGATCAGTCGTGCTGCTGAGTGGAAAAGATTGCTGATGTGAGTCGAGAAGAAGAGTTAGTTGTCTATTGTTACGGCAAGGTTGCGGGCTGTTGCAGAAGGAGAGAGCTGCGAGTTGTCTAGGTAAATAGCAAGATCCTGATGTGGTGAAGAATCTGCTGGAATGGATATTAGTTCAGTTTTGGTGGGATTGAGTTGGAGGTGATGGGCTGCCATCCAAGAAGAGATGTCTGTTAGACATGCAGAGATTTTGGAAGCAGCATGTAGATCAGAGGGAGGAAAGGAGGAGAGGAGTTGTGTGTCATCAGCATAGCAGTGGTAGGATAATCCATGTGAGGAAATGACCTCACCAAGTGATCTCGTGTAGAGGGAGAAAAGGAGAGGACCTAGCACCAAGCCTTGAGGGACACCAGTGGAGAGTCTACGTGAGGTAGAGGTGGATCCTTTCACTTGGTAAGATCGCTCATCAAGGTAGGAAGCAAACCACTGCCATGCTGAGCCCTGAATTCCAAGCCTCTTCAGGATTGACAAGCGAGTCTTGTGGTTAACGGTGTCAAATGCAGCGGAGAGGTCGAGGAGAATAAGCACAGATGACAGTTTTGCCAATCTGGCTGCATGTAGCTGCTCGGTAACAGCCAGACACTTTATCAGCTTAATGTTAAGTGAATCGCCAGAGCTGCGTGATGTTCCAAACATTTCAGCAGCGAAATGCTCTAGAGGCTAAATGCTAAGCTAACGGGCAGGGTAAATGTGGCAAAATGCTATGCAAATTGTCAGAGCTGCGTGATGGTCCACATAAACTCTTTAGCGGCTTAATGCTAAGTGAATTGTCTGAGCTTCATGAGGTTCCACGTAAACACTTTAGTGGCTAAATGCAAAAGCATTTAACGTTTTGTCCCATCTGCATATTTCACCCCATGTGCATGCTGATGTGTGCCGACAGCGATCTGATTTTGGATGGAAGCAGCGTGTCCTGGTCCTGCCCGCTGGTTCCACCGGTGTGAGGTCCGGCCTGTTTATTTAGCTCTGCTCCGCAGCACTTAAGCCTCCATAGAGATAAGGCACATGAAAGCTCGCGGAGCAACGAAAACAAAGCTTCCCGCCCCCAAGCTCCCACTGATAACCAGCACTCAGCAGAGCGGCGGGGTTCCTCTGGAAAGATAGGAGCAGGACAGGGCTGTGAGTTCGTGCCAGACACTGCTAACAAGCTTAGGAACTCCACTATTTTATTTTATTTTTTTTATATTTGTCTGCAACGTTTAATTCCTCCCGTCTTCATGTTAAGCCTTTTGCTCATAGATTTTGACAACCTTTACCAGGAACTCATTTGAACTCATTTTTAGGCAAAACAATGTTTCATTGTTCCAGAAATTGTTACTGTTGAAGTTCACCACTTTATGATTGAACCATATTGTCTGGTGATACAAAAAATTCATTTTAATAAAGGTCCGAACCGAACTGATGGATTGAATTCCAAGAAACGTTTTTGAAATACAGCTGTTCAAAAACTTCCAGTACTTTTTCAGACACACACGGTTTCTGTATATCAGCGTAACGGCACACGGCTCCCTCAGCTACTCATAATTTAGCGATGAATGCAGTTTACTCCCTGCCGAGGTACACTGATCTTTTTCTGCCACAGCTCTGAGGTTACATAACCACTCATCAAGAGCCAGGCTGTGTGTGTGTGTGTGTGTGTGTGTGTGTGTGTGTGTGTGTGTGTGTGTGTGTGTGTGAGCTAATAAATGCACACTTTAGGAGATTTGGTCTGCCCAATTCACTGCAAAACCCATGACATTTCTCCCTCAGTTCGTAATTTTTTCTTTGCCTGTTTATTCGTTTTCTTTCAGAACATCTCCCACTTGGTTGCCACCATTCTGTCATCAGCACAAATAATGTGGCGTTCCTTGAAGATCCCTCAATTGTTTCTACTAGGGAACCTCTTCTGTCAGAAGTGGAGGAACTTGGTACCATGGTGCTAACATGTTCTTATACAGTTTAGTTCAAAAGATTGCTTTTGGGCTGTCGTGTCTATTCTATAATTTGCATCTATCCAAAGCATGAGGATTTTGAAAGCCGTCCACAAAATCACGATGAAATCCTCAAGCAGAAACCTCAGGCAAGGTCCAGCTCAACAAACTAAATCCTTCATGTCTTCAGTTTCTGACAATGTACGGAGAACATCAATTTTCTGCACAGACTGACCAAATTAACCAAGATACACAACAATGGTTCTAAAGGAACACTTCATGTGATTTATGACACTGATACGACAAAGAAAGCAATGGCCTTTAACAGCTGTATTTTTAACTTCAATGGAGCTGTGCATTGAGCAAATACTTTTTATTCTGTCACTCAAAATCTGTGCATAGTGGACAATAGAGACCATTGGCCTTCCAGGACACACTATGAAATTTTTGAAAGTTGGCCTATAATATGACTTATTTTTCCATTAGTCTGATAGACTGTAGAATGCTGTGTGTCAGATATTGAGACAACGTTGTGAATATATTCACAATTAAAATTAAATTAAAGCAGCCTGTGACGGATTCTGTCATCCACTCTGTACACAAAATGTCGTTTTGTCTGGGAATGTCAGCTCGGTCAGATGCCATTATGTAACTGCACACAAATGCAGCTAGGACAACAATCGAGAGAAGATCAGAGCAAATGACCTCAGGATCAGCAGCCAAAGTCTTCCGCATCCTCTTTTCTTAGCGTCTCTGTTTCAAAGGTTAGCTGTGCTCCTGGCTGACGGCTGATGAAGGCTTTAAATGTATAAAACATTGGGGATGGCAAGAACCGTCCAGGACGTCACAGATCTGTTCTTGCTTAAGAAACTGCTTGAACTCGAACCGAGACAATTAAACATTAGCATAAGTCAGCTTGGAGAACAGGCCAGAGGTTCAAACATTCATTTTCTGCTTCTCCTAGTTTGCGCTGAACTCCAAACGTCACACGGACAGTGAAACACACATTGTTATTGCATACTTTGCATTGCTTTGTGGAGATATTGCATACTTGGCATTGAGGGAATATTATTTCATAATTCCCGAAATAATGTGGTCTGTGCAGCTTATCTGGAACACAAGAAAAATGTCTGACATGGTGACGTCAGGACTGCCGGCTGCATGTAAACACGGCACTAACGCTATGATTTTTCAAAACTGTATTGGCAAAATTATCATTATCTCGTCGGGATAATGGCCTCTTGTCCACTGTGCACAGATTATGAGTAACAGAATAAAAAGTGCTAACTCTTCACAATGAAGTATTACCACCATAAAAGTTAATATATATATATGTGTGTGTGTGTGTGTGTGTGTGTGTGTGTGTGTGTGTGTGTGTGTGTGTGTGTGTGTAAATAATTTTCCATTTGCGAGAAGGAGCCGTCCTGTGCGATTCCACTTTCCTCGCTGAGCCGCTTTAAATCCCTAATGGGAACCAGAGACGGGGGTTAATGGGAACATCACTCCAGGAAACACGAAACGTCTTTCCCATCCTGGCCTGTGGTGACAGAAAGAGCTGGCATCTGCCGTTCACCAGTCAGCGCAGAGGACTTTTTCTCATGAACTCTCGACGCCGGGGTGAGATTGAACAATTCGCGCCAGCTAGAACCAAGAACCAAGTTCTGAACACATAAATTTCATAAATGACCGATCATGCACATCATCATTGATCCTGGTTTTCAGGTTCAGGTTGGATTTGTTTGTACAGGTTCTGCAGATGCTGGTCGTCTTGTTACAGGCTCGGAGGCCTCCATGAATGTTCTAGAGCAGCAGTTTATGACTCCAGGCCGTCCGTCGTTTGTTGCAGGCGGGGTCAAAAGCGATCGTTTGCACCCCTCACAGCTCGAGTCTGGACATGACTAATTCTGAGAAGCTTTCCCTCTTCCTCTAAAGTCCGTGTTGTAGGTCTTATTTAAAAAAGTACACAACAAGTTACACCCCATGAAGGCTGATGTTCGCAGAACAATACATTGTCTCTCCCATCGGTTGCTGACATGGACACACTGGTGTGTGTGTGTGTGTGTGTGAGGCAGTTGGGCGAATAAAAGAGCTCCAATTAAAGGAGGAATGCTGTGGAGCTGCTGCAGAGAGACGCTGCATTGGGGATGGAGGGTCAAATGCTCCATAACTGGGGCTTTCACACAACTAGGCTGGTCCGTTGCAGCAGGAGGGTGAGAAGATGGCTGTGTGTGTGTGTGTGTGTGTGTGTGTGTGTGTGTGAATCCCACGTTAGCTTGTTTCCCACCCTGCCTGGCACAGGGCACACGTGATGACCCATGTCTCACTGACGGTGTTCATTCAACAGCATGGCGCTCTTTCAACACCTACACCTTCACCTTCCCCACACACACACACACCTTTACTCCCTTTCACACACCTTGGTACCCACCTGTACCCGAGTGCAGCATGTGGAACTGCACGTACCGAGGGTCAGAGGTGACGATTTTGGTTAAGGGTTAAGTGCATGACAGGATTAGTTCTGGAGAGTGTATATCTGTGTGTGTGTGTGTGTGTGTGTGTGTGTGTGTGTTAGAGAGACACTGAGACCGTGTGTGAGCAGTAGATCTTTCGGGGAAGGACAACAAATAAATCTGACAGCACCAATTGAGTGTAAATCTCCTGCCCCAAGGCGCCATGGGAAAGCTGTCATGCTGGAGTCGTTCCATGCATAACCTCTGCTTGTGAAAGCCTGAGCATTTAGCATGTTTGTGTGTGTGTGCGGGTTTGTAAGCCTTGCGATACGGCACGTCTGCACTGTCAGCACAGGTGTGTGTGTGTGTGTGTGTGTGTGTGTGCGAGTGATGGATTGTGGGTGAAAACTTCACCGGACCTGGGTTGGGGGGTTAACGGCGAGATAACTGATCCGAGGCCAGCGTGACGTGGGCGCGCAGGCAGGTGGAGGGGCGGCCGCTGATCCTCAGATTAAGCCTCTGATGTAATAACGGGAGGCGATAAGAGCGGGGCGGGGGGCGGAAAGGCCGCAGGAGCAGTCCGCGGCACGTGAGCGCCCGTCCTGACTGGTCTTTGTCCTTCGCGCCTGACGACTGGCTGTCGGAGGCCATTGCTGATGGGGAGCTCCGATACGAGTGCGGTGATGAAAACGGCCCGGACGGAACTCAGGACTAGTGTTGTTTGTGTCAGCAAAATATTTGGTGAAATATCTTCATCAACGGACCTTCATGACGTGACAATAACTATAACAAAATATATCATAATATTGTTGACAAATAAAAATGAGACTAAAATGAGATTAGTCGTTATTTCCTCTACTTAGTTTAATTAATATAATGCAGCGTGTGTAAGTATTCAGAGTATATAGGGTGGTAGAAGCCTAGTGGTTAACACACTCGCCTATGAACCAGAAGACCCAGGTTCAAATCCTACTTACTACCATCGTGTCCGTGAACAAGACACTTAACCCTGAGTGTCTCCAGGGGGGACTGTCCCTGTAACTACTGATTGTAAGTCGCTCTGGAAAAGGGCATCTGATAAATGCTGCAAATGTAAATGTATGAAAGTTGAGTCATGGCAACTGGATTTTAATTCTCTATCCACAGAACTTTGTCAATCTGATGAATGAAACGTATCTACCTTAAAGAAAGAAAGTCCAGTTGCCATGATTCACCTTTCAGGGCAGTGGTGACCTAGCGGTTAAAGAAGCGGCCCTGTAATGAGAAGGTTGCCGATTGGAATCCCGATCCGCCAAGGTGCCACTGAGGTGCCACTGAGCAAAGCAGCGTCCCCACACACTGCTCCCCGGGCGCCTGTCATGGCTGCCCCCTGCTCACTCAGGGTGATGGGATAAATGCAGTGGGCAAATTTCACTGTGTGCACCATGTGTTGTGCTGCTTCGTATCACATATGACAATCACTTCACTTATTTTATTTCAGACGTTTTCTCCTGGATGACTGAGAATCTTCACAGAAATATTATGCAGTATTTCTGTTTCCTGTGTCTCCCATCTGGCTGCGGAGATGACGTCACTGCCTCAGTTCCAGTTTGCACTTGATTTATATTTCAGAATGCTTGTGGTGGCTTATAGATAATATATGGTGGTGGCTGGAAGAAAAAGATGAAGCAATCGTTGGACACAGCAGAATGTGTGGTTGTTAAACACGGGGAGAAATGCGGCCACTGGAATGGAGGTCAAGTTTTCTTGTGCCTATGAGGTAAAAATAATATAACAAGAAGAAAAATGTAGTTTTGTTCCATCTTAATAGGTACTTGTACTATATTGACTGAGTTAAATAGAATTGCATTACTGAAAAAAAAATTTGGGACCCTGACTTCCTGGGAAGTGTTTCACAAGAGTCCTGAGGAACTTCTAAGGTGCTGCAAGCACGTCCTCGTAGCCGTGGCCCTCACTGATCCAAAAGATCAGATGTTTTTCACTGGTTCCTCTGCTGCGGTCAGGGTCCCTGGTAAACAGGGGCCCTTGTGTTTTGGCACTACGGTCACATCCTTAGTTATGGCATTAACGAGATGTGCGGTCACGCCCGCTCTGGTTGGCACTGGGCTGTTTACAGTGTTTGGAACAGGGGCTTCTGCTGCTCAGCCATCATCGCAGCCACAACTGATGTTTATTGCAGATTGTAGGTTTTATCGGTCAGCAAACTCACATATATTCTGCCCAGAAGTGAGTGCAGTTTATTATTTTACTAAATGTTCTCATTTTTATGCAATGTGTTACCAGATATTGATATGGTTCCTAAGGATCCTAAGAGTGTTGTAAAGTAAACATACTGTCAGAAAAACGGCATTGAAGTATAACGTGGCCAGCATGGTTATCAATGCCCGACAGAGGGACAACAGGACACTGCAACTAAACATCAAGTGATGTCCTAACTAATGGAAGATGGCAGCGTTTTTAAGGTGCTGGTGGGCTGTGGTGACCACAAGCTCCATTTGACTAGGACACACTGTGATTGGTTCTTCAGTCAGTGTGCGCTTCAGATTTTAAAGAAAGCATGTCTGTAATTTGTCTGTGAGATTAGATGCTTTTAATTCCCTCAAATCCCTCTGCCCAGTGGCTTCAGACATTTACATTTACGGATTTTATCAGACGCCCTTATCCACAGCGACTTACGGTCAGTAGTTACAGGCACAGTCCCCCTTGGAGACACTCAGGGTTAAGTGTCTTGCTCAGGGACACAATGGTAGTAAGTGGGATTTAAACCTGGGTCTTCTGGTTCATTGGCGAGTTTGTTACCCACTAGGCTAATACCACCCTACTTTATTCCACTTTTCCACGGACACTTAATTCCATGTTGCTCTGGGATGTCATACAGAGGTCAGAGTCTATGTCTTAAAGGCAGTGTCCAGTCCTTGTCTGTCTGTCCAGTCGGCTCATTGCCCTGATCTTCAGTTGGTCTGAAATGTAGAGTGATATATGCTTATATACCTCAACCATGGTCCACTTTGAATTTTTTTCCGCTCTGATATGATTTTTACATTCTACATATAAACACATGGATCCGTGTCCGGACTGGACATTACTATGGATCATCCTCCCGTTTCCTGATTATCTGTACCAGTTGTTACTTGGATAAAGATTCCCTGTTTGTATCATGTCTCTGTCGGCATCACCACAGCAGAACAGCTGGTCTGACTGTCCACGCAATTGACTTTGCAAAGGTTTAATGCCGGTTGCCTTTCCCGACGCAGACCTCCTCATTTACACGGGCTTGGGACCGTCACCAAGAAACACTGTCACTTGCGTCCCCAGTGTCTGGGTTACAACACATACAATGTACACACTTATATAATATGATATATGAAATATAACAGTGCATTCCCTCTTTTAGTCACTGCTGACAAATCCTCATAATGATCCCAGAATACAGTTTTATGCATCGTGGTGGAAATGACAGGGACAAAAGTCTAATACATATATTAACTATTATGATTGAATAGTTATTTTATTTAAGTAACAGAACAGGCCAAACCCCTTATTAGCAGTGGGTCTGCATATTTCAGTGTTGCCCCGACTCGCCTTTAATCTTCACTCGCCTGGAAGCAAGAGACCTTGTGCTGCAATCATGCTGGCAGGATTTAAACTGAACACATGGAGTACCTGCCATCACTTTCTTTTATCGCTGTTTATCTTTCGGTGGTCACCTGACCTCACTTGTTGATCACAGATTGGAGAACGGAAATTAACAGTAGTTTCTTGTGGTGGTTTGAAGTCAGACAATGCGGAAATGCAACACCTTCTCAGGCCTCTCCCAGCTCAGTCGGGTTCAGGGGTTGGAGTGTCTTTCCAGGAGGGTGCCAAATCACATCTATGTATGGGTGCTAGCAGCCTACCAGTACATGATCAACCAACTGAACCACAAGGTAAGATTATCCAAAATTGTGAATGACGAAGGTCTGGAGAAGACCAGCCAATGTTGTCGAGACTCATTTCAGTCTAGTCAACTTCGACTAAAAGTCAGAATTATCCATGACTATTTTAGTCAATGAAAACGATATTTCAGTCTCGTTATAGTTCAAGTACCTGCATGTCATACCATGTATGATGGTGTATGTGACAAATAAAATCTGAATCTAGTATAGATAAAAACCCAATTTATAATTAAAACAAGGTTATTGTAACATTATATCATTGTTACCTTATAGACTCAAGAAATCTGTCACAACACTATGGAAGAGGAGGACCCAGGAACAGATGGAATACGAACAGGTTTATTGTTATACAGGAGAAACAAACTTATAGGGTTCTATTTTGGAAAAGGGGACATGGAAACAAGTTTAAAAAGTTGTGTAATGTGTGATGTATTGTAACATTGTGTAATATTACAATACTTGTATATATATGTGTGTGTGTGTGTATGTGTGTGTATATAGATATATATATTACACAACTTTTTTAACTTGTTATTTACCGGGTCCTGAAGCAGAAGGTTGCTGGTTCAAATCCCTTGATCAAGATACCGTCCCCACACACTGCTCCTCGGGTGCCTGTCATGGCTGCCCACTGCTCACTAAGGGTGATGACACAGAGGACACAGAGCAAGGGTGGTAGTAGCCTAGAGGGAAACACACCAGAAGACCCAGGTTCTATGACTATGAACCAGAAGGTTCAAATCCCACTTACTACCATTGTGTCTCTGAGCAAGACAAAAATATAAATAATGCAGGAATTGAGAAAGTGACGTCATCTGTGCGACCAGATGGGAGACACAGGAAAAGGAAACACTACATAATATTATTTAAACATGATTTATCGAAAGGAACAAATGTCTTCATGACATAACATAAAAATAGAGGTATTTTAGGAACGCTTTTATTTTGCAAAACACATTTAGTCTTGTTTTTATTCATCAACAACAGTGTCATGTCTCGGTGTCAAAGGGGGAAGAAGCTGCAGAAGCAGGAAATTGGGAAAAGTAAGGAGTTTATTATAAATACAACATAACCAGCACAAGGGCCAAAAACAGGGAAAAAATCGGAAGAATGAAAACTAACCCAAAAGCATGTATCAATATAACAGACAAAGTCCGGATTAATGTTGCAGCACCTACTGGGTACTGCCGACCTGCTTTTCAAGGAGTCTTCAGTAATTCTGCTGAACTGGCTCCATCTGAGATTAGGTGCCTTGTGTCAGGATCCGGTCCGAAATGGGGGTTACTCCGGTCCAGGATCCGGACCGGAGTTTCATTGTTGTCCTGTGAAATGTTCCCTAATCGTTTTCACCTGTGTCAATTGTATAAAGCTGCCCTGTTAGTTTCTGTCCGCTGTCAGGTCTTTGAAGTTATGTTCTGTGTTCACCAGTGTCTACGTCTCGGATGTCTCCCCTGTCCTGTGATTCACCATTAAACCCCTGTTCCGTGATGTCAGGTGAAAGCGTCCTTCATTCCTCGTCATTCCTCGTCACTCTTCGTCCTCCTCTCCGTTCACGCGCCGCGTCATGCCCGCATGGATGTGACACCTTGGCACCGGCAGTGACAGCCCAATGGCTCTGGGGCGTCACAACTTGATATATTTTGTAATAGCTATTGTCACATGACCAGAATTTTCATCTCATCAAGTTTTCGTCACATCAATGTCGACGATATTTCGTCAAACACTTTGTAGATGAAAATGACAAAATGAGGATTTATACATGACAGGAGCACCCAATCACAAAATTAGGAACACCCACCATGAACATGAAGCTCTGGCCCGGAGAACCCTGAAAAGTCAGGATCATCCAATATCATAAAAAAACAAGAAGATCAGCGGCCTTTCCTCCAGCACACCAATACTGTTTATTGTAAGTTGACACCGGAAAACGCAACTTTTACCGACATTCACAATAAAAGTGAATGCACTGTACATCCGAACCTTTTTGTCCAAAAGCAATAAAATTGCCTCAGACTGTTTCACTGTCAAGACATTCAATCCTAAACTCCAGCCCGTGGGTGGAATATCCCTTTAATTCTGACAGCACTAGAACAATGGCTCTTTAAAGACAGCCGCTTGAAGGCATGGGTGTGTGTGTGTGTGTGTGCATTATATGAATGCATTAAAGTGAATTACCGTAGAAACAGCCATCAGGTGAACGCATTGACAGACGGGCATAATTACCCTGCCCTGAAATTGTCTGCTGCATGAATGGAGAGCCGAAGCCTCCTGCCCGGGGTGGTGGAATCAGACAGTAATTACAGTATCTGTTAATAGCCAGCGGTGGTGCCAGCTCCGGCTGCTGCGTGGCTCTGCACTTTGCATCCGAGCGGGGAGATTTTGGCAAGTTCCCGCCAACGGCCGAGGCCCTGGATGCATGTAGCGTCCGGTCTTTGCAGAGTCAGAGAGACAGATTGCGATTGGGCCTCTTGCCACCGTACAGTTAAAAACCAGGAATTGGAACTGGCTACAATCAGCAGCAGTTACGGTTTCAGTTCCTTGTTTCCATCAACTATCTGGTTGATTCTTTCTTTTTGTTTGGCTCTTTTTTTTTTTTTTGTTCCTCCGTTGCTTAATTTGACTTAGCAATGTTGCAAACACATGAAGACATGGCAGACTTCCATTTTCACCATATTTACCTTAGGTTCCTAGTGGGTAACACACTCGCCTATGAAGCAGAAGACCCAGGTTCAAACCCCACTTGCTACCTGCTGGTGCCCATTGCAGTGAAGAAGCTGACTTGAGCAACACCTCGGTCCCCCCGCAGACAAGGTTTATCTTTTGTTTAAAAGAGTGGAATTTGCATCCTGAACGTGCATAACTACACGTACACACACGCTCCATATCAGGGTACAGATCCCCAAAACCCGTCAGACACACACCTTTCCACACACACACCCGGCTGATAAGCACGTCTCCAGCTCTCGGCGCTGGAGACAATGCCCTGATTGAGGGGCCGTGTGTGTGTTTATGGGGACCACACAGAATGTGTGCACCGGTAAAGTAGTGGATGAGAAGCAGACGTCCATAATCACACACCCCTCGGCTGTCAACCTGTCAGCTCGCTGAGGAAACACACACGGCGAAAACACACCTAAACGCTCCTTTACACACCACGAACGCCACTAGCCTACACACACCCTCATAACACCCTCTCCATTCGTCTTTTATGAGGAATGGTGGTTCTAGAATGATGACGATGGGGAAGTGACAGAGAAAAAAGGCGAGCAAGGGACACAAAGACTCATTGTATGTAGGCAGGGCTGACGGAATCCGTGCATTGGCCTCCAACGTTCTGGTGTGTCTGTGCATGCATCTCAAGCTGGTAATCCATTCACAATTATCTCTTTAGGCACAATATAAGCCATTGAAAGTTGCAATGACAGACATGAAATCAAACGTGTGTGATTGTAGCTAAATTGATATGTAGTGCAAGGGAGACAATGTATGTATTCATTGCTGTAATTAATGTGAACACTTTATGATGGGCGTGTCTGCCATGCAGTGACAACCATCCCGACTGATTGGACAATCCGTTTGTGTTCAGAAGAATTCTGTGAATGGATTCGAACGGGAAGCATCTCCGCTGAAGCCATCGGAGTCTTTCCCCCACACTTCTATATTATGAACTCATCATGATTAATCGCAATTTATTACTCTTTTTACCGAACAAACAGCCCCAGTAAACAGGTTGTTATATATTTCTGATTTAATAATTTTTTTTAATCTATATAAATGCCTAAATAAAACAATAAAGTGAAATAAAGTACAGTACAGGAAACGGTGTGAGGTTAGTTTTAGAAAAGCTTCCCCCACAGACATGACGGGTAAGTGAACCGGCAGCTGCAAACTGCCTGTAGGGTGTGTGTGTGGGTAAATGTGGATGTTGCCATGGTGAAGGCTTGGTTGTCTCTACTAGCGCCAGTATTTGTTGGGATAGGTTTATTCCTGGAAGAACAACTTTAGCAAATCGTGGAATTGTTGTTGTGAAATATTGCATCAGTTCAGCATATTCAGGTAGGCAGCTGACTTAATTTTACTATTTTATAGTATATGCATTGCGTCACATGTGTCTTTTTTGACGCTGATGTGTCCATCCCTCTGGTAAAGGCCCAATCTGGACTCATCAGACCACAGGACCTATGTCCATTTCATTCCGTCAAGACTGTTCTCCGACCACATTTTTATTTTTCAGTTCTTAACCCAATTCGCATAACTTCACCCGTCACCCATCTGGTTTTATTTGCTTGGTTTGATCCTTCTGAGACACAGTAACATCTTTTCCACGAGGAAGGCCTTCACAAGGCCTTTTGAACATACAAAAAAAATTAACTTGCGTATTTGTTCTAGATTTATTTTTAACGGTGAAAACTGTCCTGCCGAAGAAGAAAGATGATCTAAAAGGAACATCTTGTGACGCTGATGCAGGAGATTTGCACCACGATTAATCAGCCATGCATTTCTGTCTAAACCCTCTCAGGGTGGTGATATTGTTCACCTCGATTCACTTCATCCTGCCCCAGATGACTCTTCGGCCTCTGTCACCAGGTGTCAGGCCCCAGCTGGAGACTCAGTTCGAGCCATGAGAATAAGTCAGACGTGCTGTTCTGGTGACTGGATCCTGACGGTCTCCGCAGTTTTCCAACGGGCCGCATAAAAACCGAGTCGAGAATGCCGCCAATCACGAAAAACCTATTTGTTCCATTTTATGGCGATCGTAAACCTGCACTTTCCACAAAAGCACAAGTGAGCGCAGAATTCTATGCCTGAAGCGTTCTACGTAAATTTCGGTGATGTTGTTCTATTTCTTTGTCCTCATATAACATATTTCGTGTGAAATGGCAAACATATTTGACCATAGAAGGGCGTTCACGGAAGCCAAAAAGAAAAATTAAGAACAGAGTTTTGATTCAAGCAAACTTCTGAGCAGTGGGTCCATGACTGAATTCACTGCTCAGCCGGTTGGTTCCGGCTTCGTCTGCGGTTTCTTAGCGGGGATGGATTTTAACGAATAGCAGCAAAAAAATGGATCGGAAGGCTCCAGAAGACTACAAAATATCACAGTGCTATGCACACAACCCAGATTGGTGCTGCTCACCGGAAGCTACAGGGAGTCTAGCGCCCCTCCTGGTTGGCAGCAGTAACGTTTTTAGTAAAAGTAATTATTTATGGTGGTTTCCGGCCCAGTAAATGTTGAAACCACCACTTAGACAGCAGCCCAGTGACTGCATTGCTCTTTGCAGCTTCTTCCCTCCTCTGCATATTGTCTCAGGACATGGGAGGGTCACACCAAGCTGCCAGCCACAGCCCACCGCATAGGATTGAAACCTCAGTAAACAAAGCGCTATTAAAAGACCTGTTTGGAGATGGGTGAGGAAGACTGAAAATGCCCACTTTTCTATACAGAAATATAGAAAAAGAACAAAAGAGTGTGTTGTCAGTCTATGTGTGTGTGTGTGTGTGTGTGGGAGTGTGCGCGCACGTATGTCAGTGATTTCATCTAGTTCAAGTGACTTCATAAGTCAAAGGTCAAGCCCAGCCAGACATGACCCTCGAGTGGACTGTTGTTTGTCACCCTGGTTACTGTTGCCACGCTACGGGGCGTTACATGTGGTCGGCTCCAGACGCACAGCAGGGTTTCCACAGAAACAGTCCGGGTCAGAGGTCAGAGGGTGGATGAGAGCATGTGAAACGAAAAAGCCGCGCACACGACACAACAGCTACCACGCACTGTACATGCGCACCACGACTGAACAGAATGTGCAAAAGTTGCCTTCGGGCACGCGTTACTCTGTCCGGCTCAAACTGCCACGCGCCCCCACCAAACCTCGAGCTTCCTCTCTGTTTAAATTTACTGTTTGCATGCACGCAGTGATGCAATAGTGCTTGTCCGGTGCTCGCTAAAGTATCTTCACGTGTACAGTACCTGTAGAAAGTTTTAACACTAATAATCACCACTGTTGATTTGCCAGAATGTGCCGCAGTCCTGCGTTGTATGCTGCGCCGTTATTTAACCTCTTCTGTCTGCTGTAATATCTGCGCGTTGCTTGTGTTGCCGATGCGTGTGCTCCGATACTTTAAAAGAGAGGAAACCAGGGAGTTCCAGTTAACCGGTGGACGTTTAGCTGATCTTTCGGGAAAAACACCTGTCTGATGTAGACTGATGAAGCATTCTGTCCGAGGTTATAACACGTTATTTACATTGTATTTACCTCAAGAATGACAACTATGTCTTTTTGTGTTTGTGCACAGTTGAGTGAGATGAAATTAAGAAACTGTAAGTGTGTGTATGCGCGTGTTGTAAGGTTAATCTGGGCTGTGTTAGTCAGTGCAGGCCCTCCCGTGTGAGGCAGAGCAGAAGCCCAGAGAATAATCAGCTTTCCTGTAGCAGCCGGCACACGACACAACATGACACCGCATTGCCCTCACACACACACACACACACACAATGGGTACACAGAGCACCATACAGTACCAAGAGCAGCTACAAAGAATGCCGAAAGACGTATACACACACAAACAATGTGTAAACACTTTAGAACATTCTGCTCCAAAATCAATGTACAAGTATAATATCAGCATAATAACAGTATTCTGTAATTCAGGATTTGCACGATTCCACAAAAGCAAATGGCCTGGTTCACCCCTCTCCACAGGTCATTCGAACTCTTTCAGACCACCTTAAATCGTAACCCTTCACTGAGGCCGGTTCTCTGGTCTCCGACTGCCCCCTGGTGTTCGTAGCGTGGAACTGCAGCCTCTCAGGCTCTTAAGGTGGACCGGGTTGAATTGTGTGTGGCGAATTGTCGCCAGACTGTGTGTCCAGTTCTCCAGGCTCCCTGTGATCAGACGAACTTTTAAAAAATATTGAAAAGTATTGAAAGTATTGAAAAGTTGTGTCCTTTCTCAGGACCAGTTGGCGTGTTGGAGTTGGTGAAAAGATGGACCAGATATGTTCGGAGCTGGGAGGCTGTTGACCAGCAGGGGGCGGTCGTTCTGTCGTTCAGTTCTTTCATGCGCTGACAGGTCAAGATTTTTTCATTGTGGGCATAGAATGTAAAATAGGGATCTAAGGAATAAAAAATAACCTGGGTTCCTGGATATGACTATTTGATGCAACATCACCTTATTATAAATTGTGTATGAATATGGATCGTAGTTGGTACCCATGAAACCAGACAACCACAGCTCCAGATTCAAACCCCACTTACTACCATTGTGTCCCTGAGCAAGAAACTTAACCCTGAGAGTGTCCAGGGGGGACTGTCCCTGTAACTACTGATCGTAAGGCGCTCTGGATTAGGGCGTCTGATAAATGCTGTAAATGTAAATGACCCTTCTGTGAATAGCTGTGGCCTTGAGAAATGGCTGATCATTTTGGACCAACCAATTCCAAAGGCCATGACTGTGCCCAAAAGAACAATGTTACTAGGCGGCTAGGGAGCTTTTTACAGTAAAAGGAGTTTTGGAGACCGTGGAGAAAACCTGGATTTGGTTTGGGGTTAAAGTTCGGGGATGGGAATGTGAGGTACAGATTGGGGTCTGGTTTGGCTCGGCCTCCAGGGTTACCAGGTTCAGTACCGAGGTGATTCGGGCACAGTGAGGGTCCAGGTGTGAACCTGTGTATTTGCATAGGTTTAGTGTTTGTGTTGGCATGGGGCTGGATGCACAGCAGGACGATCTGAGGTCTTACTGCCAAACACACATCTGTCTGCATGGGACTGTGGCGTATGCCACACACACACACACTTCACTGCTTTACAGGGAGAAATTAAAGGCAGGTGTGTTCCTTCAGGCAGATAAATCATAAAAAAGCAACTAAATAAACACACGAGAAGCAGAAACAGGCTCCTAGTGTTGCCCTCCTTCAGAAAAGTGTGTCAGTAAGTGATGGATTGGCAATATGGGTGAAAAGGGCAATAATAGTGACCGAATTAAATCTACACACACACACACACACTCATACAGCGTATATCTATTACTGATGAAAGGCCTTCGGCGGAACCCCTCAGAGGGATCAAATGAAAAGAGACAGCAAGGTCTCGCACACACACACACACGTATACACTCCGAGAGATTAGGGGACACAATGGCGAGAGATTACTGGAACAATGAGAATATGAAAGAGCTGCTGATAACCCACAGAAGCATGAGCCAGACCTGCACCATATACACACATGGGGTGGGAGTGTGTGCACTTTAAAGCGATCATGTCTGGCTTTCTTTAGATATTTCTATGTAGGGCTTCAACACACACCTCCAGCGTGTGCATGTGTGTGTGTTTAATTCAGGAAACATGTGCGTGCTCCATGAACTTTTAAAAGTTCATTTTTGAAACAACGTGCTCACTTCAGAGATTTACTATTTTCTTATGTTCCTACTACTATTCCTAGTACTATTTACTATTTTACTGTGAAGTGTCTGAATTTCCCATGTCTGAAGCCATTTTACTTCAACAGATGCGTTTTTAGATGCATGACTATTCTGTGATGTTGAGAAATTTAAGGGTTTGGGGCAGTGGTGGCCTAGTGGTTAATGAAGAGGTCCCGTATTTAGAAGGTTGCCGGTTCGAATCCCGATCCGCCAAGGTGCCACTGAGGTGCCACTGAGCAAAGCGCCGTCCCCACACACTGCTCCCCGGGTGCCTGTCATGGCCGCCCACTGCTCACTCAGGGTGATGGGTTAAATGCAGAGGACACATTTCACTTTGTGCACCGTGTGCTGTGCTGAAGTGTACAACAATGACAATCACGTCACTTTCACTTTAAACCACTGTGCTGAGCCCTGACAGTGAGTGCATCATAAGTGCATAGAAGACGGACTGTCCATTAGTGTCCTGATGAGAGTAGCACAGTTCCCATGAATGACCATCCTGTGGACTGAATCTGCACAGCAGTCACCATACTTAAAAATGTGCAGAGCATCAAATCAGTTTGCGTGGTTTGTCCCCAACGTAGTTCTGATTTTCTTGATATGGTAGATGCGAGCACTTGACTGATATGGTAGTGAAGAGATTATGAGGGTGGTAGTAGCCTAGTGGGTAACACACTCGCCTATGAACCAGAAGACCCGGGTTCGAATCCCGCTTACTACCATTGTAACCCTGAGCAAGACACTTAACCCTAAGTTGCTCCGGGGAGACTGTCCCTGTAACTACTGATTGTAAGTCGCTCTGGATAAGGGCGTCTGATAAATGCCATAAATGTAAATGTAAATGTAAATGTCTGATGATAAAGATGAAGTGTCTGAACCGAAAGACACGTCTACCAAAGTGGTAACGAGCAGCTACAGATGCACTTCGCACACCCGTTTCATGTCGGGGCGCTTTGGTGGAATTGTGGCCGCTCTGTGTTTGTGCTGCCTACCATGATTTCAAAAGTCTACAACTGAAGCTCGACTGTGGTGTGGCAGATCAGTCAGCAGTGAAAATGTACATTGTGTTCTGCCCAGTGAAAGGTCAAGACAATAAACTCCGGGCCCATGGGTAGAGTTAGGCCGGGCCTGTCAAGGAAAAAGTCCCGGCTGGAATAAATGCCCCCGGGGACGCATATTATGTAAAAATCGTCATGTTGTGTTTTGACTCTGGATAAATGCTGGCACGGCCGTTTGATGAAAGACCAAAGACTCTCTGGCATGACCTCCCTGCAACTGAGAGATCGTAACTCCGTTGTTTCTGGCACCGCGCGAGTCTTCATAAACCCGAAGAGTGCAGTTGGAGGACCCCAGGCTTCGCGAACGAAGATGGCACGGGTGGAAAGTTGAGAGGGAGCCAAATTCCCAGCGTGAGTGAAATGGCAAAAGGGCAGTATTGCAAGCCAGTGGGCGCTGGATGTGGCTGGGGGGTCCTGGGAACGTCATTCTGCATCTAATCTCATAAAACAGCGGCCCATTAAACCAAGTGGTATCACGAGTGATGCCTGTACCCGTCACCGCAGGGTATGGCTGTGAGCGTCCAACGTCACGCCGGTGCGAGGGTCCTGGGGCTCTGACGTCCGGAGGTTTGTCCAAGTGACCTTTCCTTCCCCGTTTTACCACCCAATGACCCTTTTATGGAGGTATGCTGACTCTTTGTGAGTTTAAACTTTGAAAAAATTCTTTATTTTCATGATGCACATCTGCAGAGGGCACAAATTAGATATGCGGCGCTCAAAGCCCTTGGTGATCAAACCCAGGGCAACAGCGGGAAGGAAACGCTTCCTGGGTAAAGATGGGAAGAAACCAGATCTTGCCGGATCTCTCTGAATATTCAGCATTCATCTCGGACTTCACTGAAATTGTAAATATGTTGGAGATGTGAACCTTCACTGGTCTCACCATTACAATCCCGACGCATCCGTTTAATTTCTCTACATTCCTTCACGTCATACGTCAGTGAGATGAGAGTTAAGGCCTCGTTCACAGGGACGTCTGAACCAGGCGTTTTTTTGGCGTTCGTGGTGTCAGGTTGGGGGCGGACTGAACGCCGACCATTTTTTCTAATCACAAGTAATCACAAATGCTGTATGCAAAAGGTACACAAATTCTACCGAAATCCTGGCGAAGGCCTGTGAAACGCCAATCGAGCGCAGCTACAAAGCAACGCAAAAATGCGTCTGCGTCCGAGGCCAAACCCCAACACGGAGTGGCACTGTAGTCGAGAACGCGTACCACCAAACAACGTCATTATGAAATAATCAGTTATGCTCTGCACTGAGTTGATGCAGAATCGTCCACGTCTACACATTAACACCTCTAACATATATAGTGCACATATCCTAAGAAGATGATGAGAAATATGAATGTCATTTTGTTTGACTGCAGACGGATTAGAGATAACATGCGGTTGCAGCCACCCCCACCGTAACAACTAAAGCTTCAGGGATCTTCAAATGGACCAGTAGCATCATAATGGACATGTGATGTACACCATGACACTGGACTAAAATTCTACTCTACACTCTACACTACCTCCAAACATGGACAGATGCTCTATATTGCACTTTGGCCTTCTCCACCTCTACAACTGTAGGACTTTTTCTCTTATTGGATGAATCATCACCAACCCTGCACTGACACCACCTGCAGGCTCACTCTACCCTGGAAGAGGGTCCCTCTCTGCATCACTCCTACCCAACGTTTCTTCCTTTCTTTTTTACTATCTCCTAGAGTTTTTTTGTGTGGAGTTTTTCCTTGAGTGCAGAAGGGTCAAGTGTGGGGGGTGTCAACTGTAGGGCCTGTCAAAGCCCATTGAGACGTACTGTATGTGATTTTGGGCTGTTGTTGTTGTTTGTATTCAGGTGTTCCCTCAGGAGGCTCTTGTCCAAAGGCGAGCTTCCAGACGTGCTTCACATGTGGCTTGGGTCATGTTGCTCAACTCTGGTCGGATCTGCATCATCCGACCACCCCTGTCTCACTTTCTTCCGAGCCTGATGTTTGCCGTCAGGGTAAACATGTTGCGGTTGGATGCGCCAGGATTCCCTGACGTTTCGACTTTTTTTGCTTTTTCGCCAGCAAAACAGCAACATCAAGACTGAGCCGACTGGTGAGAGACACTGTTAGCTGGGATTTGAGCTGTTATTCCCATTTGTGCCGCACCACTGCCGTTTTCTCAGGCTCCTCAGGTGAGACAGGCTCGACCACCCTGGAGGTCAGGGTGGCGTGGGTGGCCGGAGCAGGGGGGTCAGGCAGACAGGGCAGGAAGTGTTCACTTCCACACACAAGGCCGTCATTTGTCCTCCCGGGGGTCGGGTTGACGGATGCTATAAGCCCCTGGGTTTCACTCAAGTGCAGCTTAGTGGTCCACACTCCCCCAGACAGGCCTGGGTGGATGGCCCCTTTCTTTCATTCTTTCTTTACTTACTTACTTAATGGGCTGAGGTTCCTCCTGCAGAGATAAGACCTCAACAATGGAGGCCGCTGTGGACGAAGGGAGAGAAAATACGGGTCTGGAGGGTGAAGGGCAGACTGACATCCTGAAGGTAGAGCAGATCAAAGCTGCTGAAGGCCATAGGGCCCCTACGGCTCCAGACATAGAGGGGCCCGAGGGTAAGTGTGTTCAAGCATCGTGCCCAGGAGTTTTTTTGGGGGGGCTCCTTAATGCTTCAACCCTACATGATTTCAATTTAACCACAATGAAAAATATAAGAAACAGAAAAGTTCATAAACTGGCATATGCAAAACATGTGTGTGGATATGACATGAGGTATATAAAACTGGGCAATGTTGATGTAATTCTGAATGTAGATTATAATTATTTTTTTATAAGTAGCCAATTAAATCAGAAAATGGATAATTATTATTCTGTTTCAGGATAATAAGGGTTGCCTAAAATCTTGGATAATGCTTAGGTGACCTTGTGGATTTACCATGTGAAACATTATAAGTACAATGATATAAAAAAAAAACACTCTTTTGAACAATGGCTTTGAAAGTAATATGATCTGTCATCTTAGAAGAGAGTGAAAAGATGATGAAAAAGTGTTGGTTGTTGCTTACACTCTGAAGGAGGAGTGTGATATGTAAGGCGAAAATGATCTACAGCGGGAATGCTCGCTTCATAAATAAATCCTTCTTCAGGTTACTGGCTGATAATGAAACGCTGTCACAAAGTATTATGTAAGAATGATGGATATTGGTAGAAACATTAATACACGGTAAAATGTGATGCATTTAAAGAGAACAGACAGTTTGTAACAAACATGTTGAATCAGGGAAAATGGAGAAGGAAAAAGAACCAGGTTGTGATGTTTTACAACATCTACAACAGGTCTTGTTGGCGATGCATTAAGAAGTGTAAGATCATAATGCAAAATTCTCATCACCCTCAACGAACAGCAACAAGAACGGTGTATGTGTAGCTGTTTGTGTGTGTGTACACATGTGACAGCCGACGTGTGTGACATTGTGAGTGCTGTGCTCTTGTCGGTGTTGACTCAGGTCTGTGTTCTTGTCGTCATTGTGAGATAAGACAAGCTCTGGAACCAGCAGACAGAGGTGATGATTCCGCTATAAAGTCCAACGTAGCCCCTGAACCCAATACCCCTCTATCGACCCACTAACTCTCTCTCACATATACACACACATACACACAGGCATGCATGTTTCACCAGCCCTGTTTTAGCTCTATGTTGTGCCCCCTTCAACTCGGCCACTTTTAACATCTGCCAGGACCAATGAAATGTTATAATACACACACACACACACACACACACACTGTCCATGCTGCAAAGACACTAGACAGACATCTACAAGGCACACACTGTAAAAAAATAGCAGTTAAATCATCCTAACAAGAAAAAGTCAACATTATGCATACAAATTTTTAAGCACAGAAGCACTGAGCACTTTTGGTTAGAAACTCAGCTTGTTGAGTTCACATTAAGGCAAACCAATAGTCAAACTTGGTATAACATCAAAATGTGATTTTGCTGTAATTACAAATGGAGGTTGGTCTGATGCAGCAATTAATCCCACCAGTAAGACAAACTTTATTCTGGCACAATGCGTCTTTTCAAGACGTACACTCGAGCAGAGACCTTATAATCAATGGATAGCAAAGGCAGGAGGTCACTGAAAGACGGTGGCGTACTGAAGCTGTGTGAGCTCGACCAACTCAAAAGCACAGAATCTTCATGAAAAGATTCAACTACACAGCAGACTGCAGAATGGATTTACCACCATGCAAACTTCATAATGGTGTTAAATAAGCAAAGTGAAAACTTCACTAGTGGTGAGAATGGGTTTTCAGCTCTGTCCTTCCCTCTCTAGAGACCTGGGTTGCTTGGTCTCTCTCGTTTGAGACACTGATTATTGTTGTATTGCTGATATTTGTGTAAAATTTGTTGCTCTGACTCCCGCTAACTGTCATTCTGTCCTACTTTTTTTAACCACAGCCTCATTTCTGTCGTTCTGTCTCTTCTCTTCTTTTCTCTTATTTTCTCTTCTCTTCATTTTGGCTCCTTTTACTATATTAAAATGACTGTCTGGCAGTCATTGTTCTTTTTATTATGTGGATTAAGCAGCCACAAAAAAGCTGGGGGCGCCACCAAAGCAGCAGACTAAAACAAAAAAAGATGTCCAATTTAGTTTTTTTTTTTTTTGTTGTTGTTTTTACCACACAACTGTAGTTTCTGGAGCGTTTCTACATAAAACAGAATAAACAGCTCAGGTGGGTTCCATTAGCCAGAGTGACCTGGACAAACCTGGGGTGCGTTTCCCAGTGCTCACGTTAGCAGCATGTGCAGGCAGATGCAGATGCAGTTGCCACTCTGAGGTCAGAGGTCAGCGGGTTGGTTTGGGGTTGAGGATGAGACCTTCGTCTCACCCTGATGCATGAGGATGCATGTTCAAAGCGAAGACAGCAAGGAGGACAAGTCCTGACCTACTTTTAGAGCTGTCAACGCCAGTTCTCCGGGCCTGGGAGAGTGGGGAGAGATGATTGGAGCCTCCAGCTCTTCATTTGGATTTGATTATGGGTTTCTGCAGAACTTGGACCTCAGCTTCACCCATTGTTGCTTTAATCCTGTTCGATGCGGGGTATTTTTTGACATTCTTAAAAGGATATTCAAATAATAAACAAGATTATGACTATTCAATCAGTGCCAATTAGTAAACATTTGGGTTTCACAGCGGTGCAGTGGTGTTCCGTTACCCCAAAATGTCATGGACTAGCATAGCCACAGCTCCGTCCACATCCAAGCAGAAAGCAGGACTGCATTTTCTTTGACGTTTGGCCCCTAGGTTTCAAGTTTACGGCTTCAGACTGGTAACGCACCTGCAAGGGCCAATGCTGAACAAAACGATTTGGCCACATGTACTGAATTGTTGAGCTAAAATTGAATTAGACAATTAGAACAACACCATGCACTCTATAGCTGGAATTGAGCTGTACCTGAGTCTACAACTACAGATCTTTAAAGGCCCGGCTATGTTTGCGTGCGCTACGAGTGCTAGATGGAGAGGGAAGGTAAATGTGCGGGTTTTAAAATACTATAAAATGCATAAAATGAGGCCAGTGGTGGCCTAGCGGTTAAGGAAGTGGCCCCGTAATCAGAAGGTTGCTGGTTCAAATCCCGATCCGCCAAGGTACCACTGAGCAAAGCACTGTCCCCACACACTGCTCGCCGGACGCCTGTCATAGCCGCCCACTGCTCACTCAGGGTAATGGGTTAAATGCAGAGGACACATTTCACTGTGTGCACTGTGTGCTGTGCTGCTGTGTATCACAAGTGACAATCACTTCACAAAAAACAAAAAAAAAATCTTCTGATTATAATGGCCAAGATTTACAATGAACATTTAATTAAAAAAATTAACATTTAATAAAACAAATTTACAACACTTTCACCAAACGCCAAAACAAATTCACAAGCAGCAAGTCATATGGAAAGGATAGATAGGATAGATTTAAATCTCGTATCCACTTCATGCTCAGCTCAACTCAACACATTGCGCTGTTTGTATTATTTTCCTGAATATGACCAGATCAGATGAGCGCATGTACAGCAGTTTGTGGTCGGCCTCAGCATGCAGCCCTGCTTTTGGTGTCCTCAGAACGTCACACAAAGAACAAAACCAACAGTGGTGTTCCTACCCAACGATAAGAAACCATGTTCCAACCTTTAGGATATTCACTTCATACTAATAAAAAAGGATTTTTTTTTTTTACCAGAGAACATTCATCTTCTGTTGGCTGGTGTATTTCAGTGTTCCTACATGAGTGCAAAAACACTCAAAGTATGGGGTACAGAGTCGTGACAGCGAACCTTTAACCTAAGGGTTACGAGTTGAAATCCCGAACCGCCAAGGTGCCACTGAGGTCCCCTTGATCAAGGTACCGTCCCCCACACTGCTCCCCTGCACAGCTCCAGGCCGTCCCACACATCGGCAAGAATTGCTCCACATTTCTTGGTCTGCGACCTCAGCAACGGTATCGGGTTCTGATCTGAAGACTGTTGGCTGCACTCTGAGCTCCAGGCTGCTTTTATTGTGATGTCAGGTCTTAGGCTCTTATTCTCTGGTATTATGATAAGGCTGTTGATAGTAATTATCATAAAATGATGAAATCTCGTCAGTCAGACATGAGTAACGCTGAAAAACACAGCACTGTTGTTGTAGGAATTTTAGAGGTTATGCTTTACGGCAATTACCATAAAAGGTTTGGCGGCGTTTTCATAAACTTCGGGGTTTAATTCCTTCTCTTTTTTTTACTTCAGCACATTTTTTTTACCCCTTATCCATTTTCACATGGGCTTAACTTCCTTTCTCAATGCAGATATTAGATGCAACACCATCAGTCTTAAATTGCAAGTAGATGATTGCAACCTGCTGGTGCCGTCCAACCTACACACTTCTGAGAAGGATGAAGGCCCACCAGGTTATTTGATTTAGGGTAATAAGAGGTAATAGTGCCGATGACGGTAGTGGCTGAGGGACTGTGGCTGGGTCATGAAATGGATGTGACGCCTTCATTTTGTTTGTTGTTCCTTGACCGCTTTCTTTTTAATTTCTCAAACTTCAGACACAGGTCAGGTTCAGGTGCATTTTCAGAAACCTCTGAAACCTCCACCATCCCATCTGCTCTGTTGCCTGCACATCAGTAAGTTTCCAAAGTGAAAAGGTCCAAAATGTGTCAAAAACCTGCAAACGGAGATGTACTTTGTTCGGTTTCAAACCTAAAAAGCAGGCATGTCAGTTCTGGGTCATAAAAATAGATGTCATCTTTGTCGTCTTGGTATTGTGAGCGGGCGGGGCACAATAAGGATCCAGGGCTTTGCTGTTGCCATGACACCCGACACTGCAGGAAAGTTCAGGGCTATAAAATAGGCTAAATAAAAATACCGCGGGATAATCCAATTATTTGAGTCGGTTACCCAATTTATTGAAGCGTTCACCAGATCCCCACTGATTACAGGAAATGACTGTTTTCCACCCTGTCCCGCTGCAACCCGCTCTTTCCTGCACATTGTGGAGTCTTTCTGGGATTGTACCCATCAGGTCTTTATTAGAAATAATTCAACACAACAACAGTGATTTTTTTTATTTATTTTGCATAACCCCAAAAAATCACATCCGTGTGTTTTATTCACTTTAAACGATCCGTTATTAGCTTTCTAACTTAAGAAAACAAGAACAAACTCTGGAACAGGGAAAGAAACCTCGTGAGACGAGGCAGCATGAAGAATAGGCAGCCGCGATGGACAATATCAATAGTGGGGTGTTGACTGTACGCCAGGAGTTATTAGTTGATTCTTATTGTTGGACTCTCCATGAAGAAGTCTAGTTATGTGAAATTGGTCCTGAAACCCTTTTGGCTTCAGAGAACCTATTGGTTATCTGTCTCAATTTTTAATTTGTGTCTCGGATCTGCACATTTTGTTCTGAACGTTTTGAACATTTTTATTAGTCCCTTGGAACCTTTAGGTCATTTTGATTGCCCCTTTGGGTCTTCTGTCTTCTTTTCCCCATTCTGATCGGTCGCGTTGCAGTTCCTGCTAGATTTTCCATCATCGTTACAGTTCTTTCTGACGTTCCATCGGACCCATAACATGAGTCTCTCCGGAGCCACCAACGAATTCCTCCGATCTCACCGGCCTCGTTCTGACACATTCCCAATATCCCTTCTGCTTTTCTATCATTCTGCTCCATCGCAGGTGGCTCAGGTCAGCGCAGTTGCTGGGATTTCTGTTCTGTTGCCCATGCCCATCTGACACATTGCTCTGTGGTTTTCGTCACTGACCTACATTCTTCTCCTCTGAAGGGTGATGGATATTGTTAGCCCTTTGTGGGGAGAATTAGAAACATGAAACATGAACTGACTCCGACAGAGCTGTGGACCAGCAGGACCAGCTCGCTTGGCGAAACGATAACGGACTGGCTAGCTCGCTTCGAAATCGAATCAGCGCTGCATTTCTTGCACATGGCAGCTATCTGCTTTAATTGTGGGTTTCCCACCCAGGTTTCAGTTGAGTCATGAGCTTGCCAGGTCCATTATTCCCCAGGCACATCTGGAAGTGATGTGGCCCCAATTAACTCTCCGTCTTCCTGCCCAGAGTTTCGAGGGACTCTTGGCTTGATGCGAACCATCCACCGAGTTCCAGGCCAGAGCTTGTGTTCGTCCAGTTCCACGTTTTCAGTCTCGCTCTTTCTCCTTGTCTACTCTGCTAATAAGAAGTAGATCAAACAGCAAACCGTATATATCTAGTATTCAGAACACCATTTAAGTGTCAGATTTTTAAGGACAGTGGTGGCCTAGCGAGTAAGGACATGGACTCGTGACTGAAAGGTTGTGGGCTCAAATATCTAACCATCAAGGTGCCTCTGAGGTCCCCTTGATCACGGTACCGTCCCCACACAACTTCTCCCCCGGCGCCTTTCATGGCTGCCCACTGCTCACTAGGGTGATGGGTAAATATAAGGGACACATTTCATGTTTCTCACAATGACAAAACAATCACTGTCATAAATTGAAAACTGCTTATTCAACAATGAGGACTGATGATTAGCAGATACACGTCAGAAAACACTCGATGGACAGCATGTTGAGCGAGTGCATGATTTACCTAAGTATTCCACCTCAAATCCTAAAAAAAGATGTAAAATGCATATACATTTTCAAAAAACTATTAGAATGTATGAAGTAAATAGGGCTGGTTGTTAACACAATTTTTAACACACTTATTGAAGTGTTAACACATGCTTTTTGGGGCAGTGGTGGCTTAGCGGTTAAGGAAGCTGCCCCGTTCTCGGTTCAAATCCCAATCCACCAGGTTGCCCCTGAACAAAGCAACGACCCCACACACTGCTCCCCGAGTGCCTGTCATGGCCGCACACTGTTGGTTAAAAGCAGAGGACACATTTTGTTGCGTCACCGTGTGCTGTGCCGCAGCGTTTCACAATGACAATCACTTCACTTTCACATTCATATCAACCAGAATACCAAAGAATCCCAGGTTCAAGACCCACTTACTAACGTTGTGTCCCTGAGCAAGACAATTAACACAGAGTGTCTCCAGGGGGACTGTCCCTGTCACTACTAAATGTAAGGCACTCTGGATAAGGCCATCTGGTAAATGCCAGAAATGTAAATGTGTTTCTGTTCTTTAAATAAAAACATCTTCATTTAACTTGACTTTCTTCAAGCTACTCTGGTCCCTGCCATTGAGTTGGAGATGTTCCAGAATTGGTGATTTGGTGATTGGTGATCCACAGGTTTCTTCATGGCAGGAGTAAGGACTCAAAGGCTCAACCCCACACCACTAGTCTACTACCTTCAAATTAATAATATCTTCAGTATTTTTTCTCATTCTGTCCTCTTCCCTTTATTTTGACATCATGAGGGGTTGTGTTCAGAAAGGGTCTAATTTTGGGGGTGCTCTCTGTTTGTGATTTTGGGCTATACAAGAATGAAATGTTGTTATTGTGATTTTCTGGCCCTCGGGCAGTACTGCATTGAAAACAGGCAGAAATCGTCGTCTGTAAACAGAATTTGGTATCCACAAATGCAGGTTAAGAAATCTGCCATGCAATATAGCACGATCCAAAAAGCTCCAAATGGACTGTGGCAAAGTAGAACACTCTTTATGTGGTCACACAAAATGGCCACATTTGAACTGTTTCTTGGAAACCACAGACAATGGTTTAAAAAGCAGAATGATCGTCTGGCCTGGTATCAATACTGCTGTGGATCTTAGAGCAACAGAGAAGGCCTTCCACACAACATGGCTCCATAGTGCATGTTGTGCCTGAAGTCCGGGACTTTCGTCCAAAGCAAATGTTTGTTGCATCATGAACCGAAAAAGCCAGGATGAAAAGTCGTATGAAAGTGAAAGTGATTACTACGGGGAGTGCAGAATTATTAGGCAAATGAGTATTTTGTCCACATCATCCTCTTTATGCATGTTGTCTTACTCCAAGCTGTATAGGCTCGAAAGCCTACTACCAATTAAGCATATTAGGTGATGTGCATCTCTGTAATGAGAAGGGGTGTGGTCTAATGACATCAACACCCTATATCAGGTGTGCATAATTATTAGGCAACTTCCTTTCCTTTGGCAAAATGAGTCAAAAGAAGGACTTGACAGGCTCAGAAAAGTCAAAAATAGTGAGATATCTTGCAGAGGGATGCAGCACTCTTAAAATTGCAAAGCTTCTGAAGCGTGATCATCGAACAATCAAGCGTTTCATTCAAAATAGTCAACAGGGTCGCAAGAAGCGTGTGGAAAAACCAAGGCGCAAAATAACTGCCCATGAACTGAGAAAAGTCAAGCGTGCAGCTGCCAAGATGCCACTTGCCACCAGTTTGGCCATATTTCAGAGCTGCGACATCACTGGAGTGCCCAAAAGCACAAGGTGTGCAATACTCAGAGACATGGCCAAGGTAATAAAGGCTGAAAGACGACCACCACTGAACAAGACACACAAGCTGAAACGTCAAGACTGGGCCAAGAAATATCTCAAGACTGATTTTTCTAAGGTTTTATGAACTGATGAAATGAGAGTGAGTCTTGATGGGCCAGATGGATGGGCCCGTGGCTGGATTGGTAAAGGGCAGAGAGCTCCAGTCCGACTCAGACGCCAGCAAGGTGGAGGTGGAGTACTGGTTTGGGCTGGTATCATCAAAGATGAGCTTGTGGGGCCTTTTCAGGTTGAGGATGGAGTCAAGCTCAACTCCCAGTCCTACTGACAGTTTCTGGAAGACACCTTCAAGCAGTGGTACAGGAAGAAGTCTGCATCCTTCAAGAAAAACATGATTTTCATGCAGGACAATCTCCATCACACGCGTCCAAGTACTCCACAGCATGGCTGGCAAGAAAGGGTATAAAAGAAGAAAAACTAATGACATGGCCTCCTTGTTCACCTGATCTGAACCCCATTGAGAACCTGTGGTCCATCATCAAATGTGAGATTTACAAGGAGGGAAAACAGTACACCTCTCTGAACAGTGTCTGGGAGGCTGTGGTTGCTGCTGAAACACCCTCACCTATGAACCAGAAGACCCAGGTTCAAATCCAACTTACTATCATTGTGTCCCTGAGCAAGACACTTAACCCTGAGTGTCCCTGTAACTACTGATTTTAAGTCGCTCTGGATAAGGGCGTTTGGTAAATGCTGTAAATGTAAATGTCAATAAGGGTTGACGAGATTGGAAATTATTACAGTGGGATCACTTTTCATCCGAGTGGGAATTCTTAATTCAATCAATATCCATAACCGTTAATTCATCAGAATAAAAACTAAATCCACACTGGAAAATTCCCATAACATGACAGGAGAACTGTCTGCAGTTCAGTGAGAGTCTGTAATGTCTTGAAGACAGTGGTTGATTACTGCAATAAAATAATGAAATACTGTAAAGGGGGGTTAAGTTTGAATAGCGAGGAGCTGCTGTATTTGAAGTCCAAAATCAGCATTTTGCCAAGGGCACGAGGTTTCACGTGCTTTGAACAAAGAACAGCTAAGTGCTGCCAGAGCGCTCAGCAGAAGTGTAAACACACGTGATAAATGAACACGCTCCATCCATCACTCAAAACTAATGAGGAAAAAATAACACAACGTGCATTGAAAAAAAATATTAATTGATTTCGTGTGGATGGAAAAAATTATCGGCCCTGCACAGATCCCTCATTTCTGCTCGCAGTTGAAGCCAGAAATGGGATTTTCATCCCGTGTTGCAGATTTAATATCAGGACCTTTCATGGGTAGGAAAGCACTCAACATGGACGTTAGATGCTTATTGAAAAAAAGTGTTTTTCAGTATCAGTTCCGTACAAAAATGTCTTTTTCTGCAGGAACTGCGGCAGGAATGTGAAGTAGGACAAAGGTGCATGTGTGTGAGTTCCATGTGGAAAAGGTTTGCAACTTTTTTTTGCATGATTGATATCATAGAGCGAATGTGGCCAGTTTCCCACACAGCCTGTACAGTATGAGCGATTTGCATTCCAAATTTACAGCAGAGACCCTGCAGTACATATAAACATGACTGACACACAATGGGACTCTTTTATTGTAAAAAGAAATTCATGTAACTCAGACATCCCAGCTTCAGGAGGATGTCGGTGAGTGATGTGAATGGGGGTGAAAAAATGTAAATATACTGTACAATTACAAAATTGCAAACTAAGGTTCTCTGGGATTCCTGGCTGGGTCTTCTGTTTCAGTTTGGCATGAAGTTTTGCGTAATTCAGCTATTACACTTTACAGTTACAACTGCGGTAGCATTTTTACTGAATTTGGGCAAAAATTCAGCATCAATCAGCCATTCAGTTTGGTTGCTTCAATGCTGCGAGGTATGAAAACTGAGCAAAGAACCAAATTGTTCTCATCAGAATATTTTAGCTAACAATATTTTCTTAATTATTATGCCGTTTGTGTATTTGGTTTTAAGATTTTGTAAATTGGTGGAGATGGCTCGTTCTCTTGAAAACCCCTGTTTAGAACCTGAGGAAATTTGCTCGGAGCTTCAGCCCTGTCCATGATGCATTCAGGGGCGAAGCATTTCAGCCATTAATCAAAAAAACGGATGTTTGGTTTTCAAATCTGTGTTCGTTGGCCTTTGTGTGCGAATTCACGACGGAAGGAAAAAGTGACGAATGGAGGACCGTGAGGTTTTTTGTTTATGACTGACACGCTGTAGCCAATGACATAAGGTGACAGCTGTGACCGCCTCCCTTCCCTGTCCTTATTTAGCGTTTTACGGAAGCTCTTGGTCAACAGAGTAGCGCGTCTGAGTCAGCCTGACGGTAAAATGTTTTTCTTGGAAGAGGCGCAGAATGAAATCACTTGTTTTATTTATATGTGGTTTGCATGCTCAGCGTTTGGAAGGAGGGATGTTTCTCCAGAAGAATTTTATATTTAATGCTAACATCCATTCAGCCTCCTGACCACAGATAGAATGCCTTATGGGAATGTTCTTTATTTTCTTATTATTTATCAAGGAATTGTGTGGATTATGGTGATGATGATGATGATGATGATGATGAGCTCTGTCCTGGAGTATTTCTGGCTCTGTGTGGTTGCAGCTGTCATCCTTAGCAGAAATTCTTAATTTCTTCAACCCTCCGAAAAACGCAGCGTGGACTGATAGGAAAATAAACCGAGTGGTGTGGGAACCGCTCCTGTGCCTGTCAGCACATTCAGGACCTTCCAGAACACATTCCTCTCGTTCCTCTTGCCACTTTAAACCTGTGGTTCATCTCGCTTTTTGCCCTCCAGGTTATGTGCAGGGTGCTAAAGAAAAAAGGGTGGTGAGGGTGAGGGAAATATCCCCGTTCATCCAAGAGATTGTGGGGGTTGGTCACCTCTAGAACGATCATGATTCACCCCTTCTATGGTCTCATGTAAAGCTCACCATTATCCTAATGGGTCTCTCCAATCCTTGTTACCTGCTTTACCAGGCCTGATTCAACACAAAGGATGGCATCGAATTTGTGGTGCTTTTTACATTGTTTAATACCTGTCCTCCTGGACACACTCGGGGTTAAATGTCTTGTTCAGGGACACAATGGTCAGTAAATGATGTTTTTGGTCTTGGGACTTTGTGGTCTTCTGGTTCATAGGCGATTGTCTACCTTCCCGTGTTCTTTCAACATCTTCAGACTTCAACCACCCTGATGTATGGATAAATTATCAAATCACACACAGATCTGAGATTATGTAACGTCAACCCTAACCTCAGTTTCAACTCTGACCTCCCAATGACCCTCCGGTGACCTTTCAAAGGCTTGTCCCAATTCCCAAACAAAGTTCCACAGATGATCACTAACGATGGCTCCTGTAGCAGGTGTTATGTTGTCCTGCCAGAGGTCCTGGTGTCCACAGATAATTCCCCAGTCCAGCATGTCCTTCTTTCTGTCCCCATCTCACAATCTCACGCCCCGGAACATTCACCCATCCACCCCTCCCCAGCCCTTCCGAAGGTGCCCCCCTCTGATGTGTCGGCGGTCCTCTCTAATCATTCTGCCGCTCTGGATCAGTCCGTTCCCTGGCAGGAGCCGCAACCCGCTCACTCGCCTCATTTCTGTCGTTTGTTCTCAGGTTCCTTTGATGTCCAACGTCTGTCACTCGCTCATCCGCTGTTCTGATCTCTTGCCATTTCACTTTCAGGCCACTGATGCCATAGTAAACAGATTTGCTCATTTGGGACAGTGACCAATCGCGATGCATGGCCTTCAGTGGGCTGTGGCTGATTTCCTCAGTGACAGGACTTCCCATGGCCTTCCTGCGGTCAGCAGGAAATGATACATTTCCAAATGTGGAAAGGTGCATCCAGGATTAAAGATCTCAAGATCTTCTGGAGATAAATGAATGGACTGTAGGGTCAGCGTGTGTGCAGTGTGTGGATTTCTTTTTGTGGGAGAAGGAGGTCATTGTGTCCATCCAGCCTGCTGACAGAGCAGCCCTTGTTCATGTAAATACGTGTGCATCAGCGTTTTATGCGTTTCTCTTTTCCTCTCCCCCTTTTCCGTCAGGAGGCTGAGATTCCTCCTAGAGGCCGCTGCAGTCGGAGGGATGCCCCGCTCTGGAAAGTGTGACCTCCCCAGAACTTCTGAAGAAATCGGCAGGAGGCTAGCAGTAGACTAGAGGTGAAATTTGACCCTTTTTTCTTTGTGTTTAATTAGTTATCTTTCAATATGAGCGAAGCCTGTAGACATGATTGACAGCTCTCTCACACCCTACTTCCTGATTCTGGATGATTTAAAGCCCCTCCTGTCAGAACGTGACATGCCCGGGTGTGGCACAGCATCCATCTTTGTTTCCCTTTGTTCACTACACTCCTTATATCCCTTTTACACAAACCTGACCACGCCCACTACCAACACCAACATGCAGGTCGTCAGCGCTGTACTTACAGTATTTACCAGACACCCTTATCCAGAGAGACTTACAATCAGTAGTTACAGGGACAGTCCCCCCCGGAGACACTCAGGGTCAAGTGTCCTGCTCAGGGACACAATGGTAGTAAGTGGGATTTGAACCTGGGTCTTCTGGTTCATAGGCAAATGTGTTACCCATTAAGCTGCTACCACGCATTGGTCTCCGGGGGGGGAGTATCTCCAGGGGGGGACTGTCCCCGTAACTACTGATTGTAAGTCGCTCTGGTAAATGCTGTAAATGTAAATGTGAACACGGCACCAGGGAAATATAGGCCGGTCATCTGTTGCAATCACCTTTGAAATAAAGACAGACAGCAATACCACATGAAACTGTTATGATGTCATTATAGATACGAACCTAAAGTTCATATGCTGGTTGCATCAGCATTACAATTCATGCCAGTAGCCTCAGAAATGCTGTGTTCATTTTGCCATTTTGACAGCAGACGTTCCTCTCAGTTTTCATCACGTTTTCCTCTCTATAACCTTTCCAGGAATTCAGTCCTGACACAGTCTCCTTTTTTAGACAATGTGAGTATGAATGGGAATTTCTCATTATTTTGCCAATCTGATCACGCTGAAACAACACATACTGGACCAATTAGACGGGGCCGGCAGCAGACGGGGCAGGCTGGACTTCCCTGCTCAGGGTTTCAGCGACCGCCACCTTGGTACCGCTGGGCGGGACACAGGATTGCAGTTCAGGGAATTTTTCCTCTAGAATGATACACACAAATTAAACTTTATAAAATCACTCCCCAAACCAGATGTGTCCCACTTTCCGCGGCCCTTCACATCCACGCTGGCACACTTTTTTTTTTGTTGTTCCGTGCTGTCTAAGCCTCTCAAGGGCTGCCTGCAGCCCCTTTACCTGCTGAATGCAGGGTGATGGGCGGGGCTAAGTTGACAAAGTTGATTTCAAATATCACAGATTCTCCAGTTTTGTTTGAGGGGAACAGGCGACGGTTTTATTTTTCGGCCGACTCGCCAGACAAAGGCATCTGGCGTTACAATGAAAACAAGCTCCACACACTGTGTCCCCCTCGCGTCCTGCTTTGCATTCTGTTATTTGCTTCTGTGGAGGACAGGCCTCCGTATCTGCACAGCACAACATCCAGAAGAAAGTTGCCACACATATTTCACCCACGCTCAATGTTGATCTAAAAACATGTGCAATAACACGCGTAATCTGCTGCTGTACTGGCTACCAACATGGCAAAAGGTTTGAAAATACGTAGAAATTTTGGATAATTCGCTACATGATGCACAAGACATTTTGAGAGGACAAGTTACTTTATCCGCAAAACTAGTGGTCAGAACTATGAACAAGTGTGACATGTATGTAGTACTTGTTATGTACTACTGGGTAGTTCAATATAAAGTTATGACAAAAGCCTAGTAGTTTGAAAACTTACCATGTGATGCACGAAACACAGAAACCTAGTCTCACTTCTTAAAACCAACATCAACAATAAAGTTCTAGAGTTCAAAAGAACTCTACAAGCATTCAGATAAAACTAATGCACCAAGTATTTCAATGTATAATGGCTGTCAAAACTGTGCAACACTGTGCAAATAATGTTTATGCAACACTAAGATATGCAACTATAAAGACCAAGATGGTGTGATGTCTAAAAACTACACGAGTGCTGGAAAGTTTAACATATGATAGCTAGTTGTTGCAATAGGTTGTAAAATATGTTGCGACTATTCAATATAACCTATATAAACAGACCTTTGCATGGCTGGGTTATGATGATAATTTACTTTAAAATTCATTGAAATTAGTTAAACTTTTACACCGCGAGTGGTAACCGTGGGCGGTTAATTCTCTGGGCAGAGCATGAGAAACAAGAAGTAACCTTTACCCTTATGATGTCATAAGGGGACAAATTCCAGATCCGACCGTCTGAGCCGCCGCTCTCTGAATGGCGAAGCAGAATGACCAAAGTTCTCTTTACACCTATCACCATTTCTAGCCACTGCAGGACCATAGACAGTCTAGGGGAGCTCATATTAATGTTAAATACTCTCACAAAGTTCAAGTTTCATGATAAGGAACCTTTAAACAACCATTTCCCAGCCATAACATAATGACCTTCTGTGGCCAACCTGTGGCATATCATGGCAGATCCTGTAAGTTGCGAGGTGGTGCCTTTATGAAGGACTTTGTTTTCCAGCACATCCAGCTGATTATTTGAATCTGAACATCAAGTATTTTCATGAACCATTCTTGCAGTGTTGCAGGGCACATTATTCTGCTACAATGACATGTGAACTTGGTCAGCAGCCATGTTTAGGTAGGTGGTATGTGCCATAGTAACATCCACATGAATGCAGGACCCAAGGTTTCCCAGCAGAACCCTGCCTATAGCTGGCTCTCCTTTGTGTTTGGATTACGAACGTCAGTCTTTTGTCCATGTGCATCACTTAGCCATGGCCGCCCACGACCTTTTCACCGGTTTTTAGTTCTTGGAGCACTTTTGGTATGTCAATCCCGCAAGAGCCACAGCTTTGCAGATCCTGTGTCCCTGTTGTCTTAGCATTAAATTTTGGTCCTTGTCCATATCACTCTCATCTTCACACTTGACATTTTCTTCTCCTTTCTACACACCAACTTCAAGGAAAGAATGTTTAGTTGCTGCCTAATAGATTTTACCTACTGCCAGGTGCCACTGTGACAAAATTACTATTCACAAATCTCCATTTCACCCAAAATAACACTTGCTGTTTTAAATAAGTTGGTTTTAGACATTTTGCTAATATGTATGTGTTTTAATTGTATTTAATTGTCTTGAATTGTATGAACTGAATTGAATGCAACTGTATTTTTTTGTACTTTGCATACCTTTAAAAGCGTTCTATAAATAAAATGGATAATTTTTCTTCTTCTTTTTATTATTATTATTATTATGACTATTATTATTATTACACACCTATGGTTCTCAATTGTTGCATAGTTTTTTTGTTTGTAATTTGCAGTTTGTTGCATTCAGAATAGTAAAAGGCTGTTTTTTTATTCTTGCAAAGAGTTAATAATCAGACATGTTGAAAAAAGTACATGAAAAAAAGGAGAAGAAAGTTGTACATTTGACAGGATGTCCTATTTTCCGAAATGTGTAACTAATCGCACTCGCGCCGCTGCACATATCGCCTTGAGTCAGAACAGTCATTACCCTGCTGGAGCCCGTGAGGCCTGCGGTGGAACCGGGAATTCTGGGAAGAACAGGAACAATGCGTGGATGTGTGCCCTCCTTCCAGTGAAGTCACCGCCCAGGGCACTGAGACCACCTGGCGGTCCACTTCCGGCCGGGCGGACAGCCCTCGGCCCCGCCCTCGACTCCGGGCACCAGTGAGTCAGGAGAGAGGCTGACGTCCGTTTGCTTTATTCTCTTGTTTCGTGTGTGTGTGTGTGAGTGTGTATTGATGCCACTGGTTCACATCATTTTATTGTCTATTGAGTAAATTGTGTGTGCGTGTGTGAATATGCTGCTGAATCTGGGATGTAATGAAGTTGACTTCCTTTTCGTGTGCTGGTGGGGTTTCCGTGCTGGCGTGTCAGTGTTACAGTAAAGGATGAGAATAATGGGACGACGCCTGGAACAGGAAGGGCAAATAGAACCATTTATGACTTCATGAAGGGCATCTGTGACTCAGGCGTGACTTGCGGTTTAGCTGTCAATGATTATAAAAGATTACACTTCCACCGTGAGAAAGACGTCCGTCTGTGGTTCAGCTGTTGATGTTGTTGCCAGGCAACAACATTCTGATTGCAGCGAGCGACAGATTTTGTAAGATTTTAATCCGGAGCAGGATTTGACTGTGAAGGTCACACGCTGTCCCCCTCTCATTTCTGCCCATTGGATGATCCTGCCGTCATCGTATTGAGGGAGGAGCCGACGTTTCAGGCAGGACCACCCCACCTCACCCCAATTTCCCTAAACCGGCCACGTCACTGACAGGTGACAGTGTTTCTGTCGGAAGAGGAGGCGCCCGAGGTCAACGACCTCCCTGGATACACTGCCAGCTCATTGGTTCATTTACCTTCAGTGCTGCTAGCCTTGTTCCCACGTACCTTGTCCTCCTGATTTCTTTTGACCCTTGTTTACGACCGCCTGGCCCTCGACTCTTCTTACAACGTCACATCGTGCCCAACCATCACACAATCTGCCAAGGTCCCAAACTTCTCCAACATGTAACTCCCAAACTTTCCCCAGGCATTCAGCCGCCAACAGCTCGTGCCGCTTTACCGGCTGTAGCACCCCTGCGTCTCGGCGACACCTCTCGTCCTCCCCTTCCACGTCCCCCTCAACCACCCACAGGAGTGCCCTTTGAGCCACTCCGTGACCTTCAGGATGCCCACCCCCCTCCCAGCCTTGTCCCCACAGTAACCGGTCAGTAATGAAGACGCTTGAGTCACGGCCCATATAACTCCGAGCAGGACAGACACCTCAGCGGGAGAATGAGCGGCGGCAAGCCCGGCGTGACGTCAGAATCGAACGCGTGCTCGTCGTTAATGAGAAGAATTTGTTCTCCGAGGAGGAACCGGTGAGGAGACATTAAAGTCCCATAATCAGATTTGACTTCCCCTCGCTCCAGACTAAACACGTCTGTGTCGCTGTGTTTGGACACCCCTGGTTTCGTGGGCTCTGTGACGCGCTGATCCGTGCCGTTCCACACAGGATAAGGCTGTGTGGTCTGAACACCGAGGCCAGTCACACTTCGTCTCTGTCTCATAAATCAGGGGCGAGGGGCCGTTGTTTTTCAGCCTCACTTGAGGGCCGTTTCATACTTTTCCTCAAATGGTAGCAGCTGCATATTTCCACTCTTCTCTGGAACGAACTGTCATTCTTTCGCGTCTCGTCTGGTTGGGAAAATAAGTGAGCTTGAGAGTGGACCGGTGTGGTGTCCTTTTTTAGACAGAACCCAGCCGGAGCCAGAGAACGATCAAATCAGGAGCGATTTGAATCAAATCTTTGTGTGTGTGTTTTGTGTCGCCTCGCCTGGTGTCACGTTTGGACAGAATGTGCTCTGGATGTGCCTCTTAAACCCCAGAACAGCAGACACAGGACCGTATGTTCACGAATGTCATAATCAGAATGTGTGAATTAAAGTGCTGATAACCTGCAGTGGGCGTGGTCATGTTTGTGAATAAGATGTATTAGAGTGTAGAAAACGTATGGAAATGGAGGAGGAAGGTAGGAGATGGACTCTGCTCTACACCTGGGCGTGTCACGTATTGACAGGATGGGGTGAGAGCTGTCCTTCATGCCTACAGGCTCCTCCCCTTTTAAGCTTTATTGCTAAAAGCATTATTAAAGTTCGTCTTCTGGGTGGGTAGTTAGTTCCTCGTCTCCAACGTGCAGATAAGTAGCAAGCAGGCACTTCCTGTTTCTACCTGTTTATTCCGTAATTCCTGAAGACACAGATGCTCTGACGGTAGTGAACATGCTAACTTTTTAATGCAGCCCGAGAAGAGTGCAGTCAAAGGGCTGCAGCCTTCAACCAATTCATGACTCTAGATTAAGGTGAAAAGATTTACATTTACATTTACAGCATTTATCAGACGCCCTTATCCAGAGCGACTTACAATCAGTTACAGGGACAGTCACCCTGGAGCAACTTAGGGTTAAGTGTCTTGCTCAGGGACACAATGGTAGTAAGTGGGATTTGAACCTGGATCTTCTGGTTCATAGGCGAGTGTGTTACCCACTAGGCTACTACCACCCTAAAAGATGACCAATTTTATTTTACAGAATGAACAATTTGTGTGGCTTCTCCACAACAAGGAGACCACTGGTGCTGAAGATTGCTGGAATGGAGGACAGCCTGGAAGCCAACATCAAGCATCACAAGACTTTAGGGAGGCTTTAAAAAAAGTCCTGCACACTTTATGGGATCTCATTTGTTCTGTGTAGAACCAAGTTTCCTTTCCGGCATAAAGAAGCATCTTATTTTAGCGACACTAAAAGCAGGCCCACTCCCCTCTCTCATTACCCAGCACACCCCAACAACAGGCCACTCATTTGTGGTCTCGGCTAATTCACAGTTGCACCAGGATTCCAGGAGATGTGTGTGTGTGAGTGTGTGTCAGGATGTCCTTCAGCCTCACTGTACAGAAAGGATAGGCAGGAGTACTCCTCTCCAGGTGGGTGGACGGCGGGACGGCCGCTGGCGACACGGTGTCCCATCTGGAGGGTCCAGGGTTCACTTCGGCGTGGGTTTTCTTCCGGAGACTCTGATTACCTCCTCCGTCCACAGACGGCGAGTCTAGGTGAAGCGGCGTCTTTAATTTTCCCCTGTGTGTGTGTGTCCCGTGATGGACGGCCGTCCCATCCTGACCGTACCCCCTCAGCTTTGCCATGTGACCCTGACCAGAATAAACGCTTCTGAAATTAGAAAGACCTTCCTGGCGAAAAGAGGAAATAAAAAGCTGAGAATAAACCCCGGAGCCCAGATAATTCTGGCTCCGGAGGTCATTTGTAAGGAGAGGTGGACAGTTCCTCTCGGCTCTGGACTGGATTCAAGAAATTAAAACCCTCGGCACAGTAGCAAAGGACACAAGGACGACCTCGTGGTTTTCAACATTCAACACATGAAGAGATACAAGATCATCATACACTTACAATTTTACTGACATAATTCTTTTTTATCAAGTTGAATAAATGTAAGTCAACTAAGTAATGTTTGAAAATTTGATATGTGTAAATTTCTACATTTTAGTAGTCATAATTAAGTGATCACACTATGTAAATTGCTTACGTGTAGTAATTGAGTCAATTTCATTGTTAAATGACTGTGACTCCGCCCCTCCCCAAGTAACAAGCCCAAATTGGTGGCGCACAAAGGTCGTACCAAAGAGGTGGTCCATTTCAGCCCCATCTTAGCGTGAACCACTTTACATCAGTGGGGACGATGTGGAGAGGGTGTCGGACGTCCGCTTCCTGGGCGTCCACATCATGGAGGACCTGCACTGGAGTGTGAACTCAACGGAGCTGGCGAAGAAGTTCTCAGGAAAAATAACATCTCTTAAAAACTGCTGGTGTCTTTCCACCGCTGTTCTATTGAGAGCATCCTTGGTTTTCTAGCTGCACTACAGCGCAGAGGAAATCACTGCAGCAGATCGTGAAGACTGCCCAGGCGGTTCTTTACCCTCTCTGGGCAAACTGCACAGCTCTCGCTGCCTCAAGAGAACACAAAGCGTCATAAAGGACTCTTCACATCCCGATCATGACCTGTTCCAACTGCTGCCATCGGGCAAACGATACAGGAGCATTAAAACCAGGACGAACAGACTAAACAACAGTTTCTACCCTGTTGCCATCAGGGCACTTAATGTCATTTAATCTATCTTTCTACCGCCAAGTCAATTTCTTTTTCATGTGCAATAAGGACTTCATGTGCAATACCTACCTGACCCTTTAATTTAAATGTTCTATTTTGTATTATTTTTGTGTTATACACACACACACATACGCACACACACAGTACAGGCCAAAAGTTTGGACACCTTCTCATTCACTGTGTTTTTTTATTTTCATGACATTGGTAGATACATTGGTAGATTCTCACTGAAGGCATCAAAACTATGAATGAACACATGTAGTTTTATGTACTTAACAAAAAGTGGAGACCTGGCCTCCACAGTCACCGGACCTGAACCCAATCCAGATGGTTTGGGGTGAGCTGGACCGCAGAGTGAAGGCAAAGGGGCCAACAAGTGCTAAAAACCTCTGGGAACTCCTTCATGACTGTTGGAAAAGCATTTCAGGTGACGACCTCTTGAGAGAGAATAAGGAAAAAAAACATTGGATTAAGTCTTGTTCCTACACTTCTGATACTGTGACAAATAATGAACTTGCCACTTTCAGGAGAGCAATTGGAGATCCTTCAGAAACCACTAAGTAGATATTCTGCTCGTAATGAACTGTGGGGCTGGTACTGTTCTGTAAAACCACCTGCTGGTGTGCCCGTCAGATTTATTCAGGGTGTCTTGCAGAACAATGTAAATATATTCTTGTAGGTTCCAGAGCCTATCCTGGGCTCTGAAGCTACGCAGAGCTCTGAGTGTGTATGCATGTGTGCGTTTGTGAGTGCACGTTACAGGAAATCACAATTGCTCTTAATGACACTTAGTTAGATAATCACTGGCCAAACACAGAAAATGTCAGCTATGGAATCAGGTTCCAGCCAGATGTGATCCCCAACCCAACATACACACACACACATTCACATTTACACAATGGTATATATTACACACATTTATATCTGCACTCTCACACACACACACAGTGGCAGTGGTGGCCTAGCGGTTAAGGAAGCGGCCCCGTAGTCAGAAGGTTGCTGGTTTCAATCCCAATCCGCCAAGGTACCACTGAGGTGCCACTTAGCAAAGCACCGTCCCCACACACTGCTCCCCGGGCGCCTGTCATGGCTGCCCACTGCTCACTCAGGGTGATGGTTAAATGCAGAGGACAAATGTCACTGTGTGCCCCATGCGCTGTGCTGCTGTGAATCACAAGTGACAATCACTTCACTTCATCACTTTATCACAAACAATGTACAGACATGTGACCAGTAAGGTTGGACAGGTCACATGTCAGGAGAAATTTATGGGAACGATTGAACCAATGCCAGGCCAGTCAGACAGCTGACAGACTGAAGCAGGGAGTTTGTGGAGGAGCCGCGCGGCCGTAATTCCTACCCATGTGCGTACGGCAGCTGCGGAAATGACATCAGAGCACCGCAGCCGCCGCCAGGGATAAACAGTGTTATGTAAGTGCACCGCCGGTGAGATGGATGTTCTCGACGAGGGACAGGAATCCCTTCACTCGCCGAATCCCAGCGTCAGATAGTGCCGGCGCCACGACCTCGCCAAGAGCCTGTCAGCCTAAATCACCAGTTCCAGACCTTCAGAGGCCGAGGGGAGGGAGGATGACTTTACAGCAAATGGGCAGTAAAAAACAAGCAAGAACGAAATACCCAGATAAAAAAATTCATCAAAGCAGGGAACGTGACACAAGTTCACACATTTCAGCTGGTTATAATGTTCAAAATGCTTTTGCACGTTACTGACAAATTCATATATCACGGGGTGAGAACACTATTGTGGCAGTGGTGGCCTAGCGGGCAAGGAAACGGACCCGTAATCGGAAGGTTGCCACTGAGGTCCCTTTGATCAAGGTACCGTCCCCACACACTGCTCCCCAGACGCCTGTCGTGGCTGCCCACTACTAACCAAGGGTGATGGTTAAATGCAGAGGACACATTTCACTGTGTCACTGTGTGCTTTTCAACATATTTATATCAAACAAAAGCTCTTGATCAAATTTTACAGACATTTAAAATAAAAAGTATGACTTAACACCAAACGCACAGAAGCAGTTGGTGCCCGAAGGCTGCCTGTGACTTTTTGAAATTTTAAAATGTGGAAAAATATTGTTCATTATACAGTCAAGTTGCAAAATGTCACTTAAGACGATAATGTTTTTATCTCAGGTTCAAACCCCACTTACTACCATCGTGTCCCTGAGCAAGACATTTACATTTACATTTACAGCATTTACCAGATGCCCTTATCCAGAGCGACTTACAATCAGTAGTTACAGGGACAGTCCCCCCTGGAGCAACTCAGGGTTAAGTGTCTTGCTCAGGGACACAATGGTAGTAAGCGGGATTTGAACCTGGGTCTTCTGGTTCATAGGCGAGTGTATTACCCACTAGGCTACTACCACCCTGTGGTGGTACACCGAACCCTGAGTGTCTCCGGGGGGGACTGTCCCTGTAACTACTGATTGTGAGACCCTCTGGATAAGGGCGTCTGGTAAATGCCGTAAATGCACAATGAAGAGGGGTTTTGATCAATTATTTTACTGTTTGTGTGTGTGTGGTGGGGGGTACAAAATGTACAAATGTACAAAATCCAGAGAAAGCACGGCATGTGTCTGCAGTATTTGTATAAAACACACAAAGAATTCTTCCCGGTAAATGAAAACTAGAACGCTGAACATGGCCTGCAGCAGATCTAGAACTTTTTGAAGCAGTTAAGCAGCAACATTTGTCCCGTTCCTGTCCCTCATTTTACTGCACAGAGTGAACTTCCGACACACACACACATTTCCAGGAACGTAAGGTGCAAGAGCTGAAATTTTATCGCAGAGGCGGCCCTAACACACCACACATGAAGCCTTTCATTATGGGAATAAGTGTGTGTGTGTATTTTTACAGGTTTTAGTGCATTTGGGCGTACGTGTGTGATCGAGATAAAGTGCTAAGAGTGTGTTTGTGTGTTATTCTTATATTTGACTTTTGTGTGTGTGTGTGTTGGATTCAGGATGCATTGGCCTGCTGCTCACCAGCTGGAGAAACGAAACAGTGCAGGACTGAGGATCACACACACACACACAGATTTACACGTCTACAAGCTACACAAGCTACTCTGTGCCTCCTGCACCCCCGTCGGTGTTTGCTTTGGCCGACATTCGCCTTTCTTTCACTCGGCCCTATTTTCTCTCCCCTCATTTCACCCGCTTCTCTCTGTTCACCCGTGTGTTTTGTGCTTTATTCTCATGCTGCAGCCAAAAATACGTAAAATCTTATGAAATGGCCACAATGTGTCGGTCCGAGTCCGCTTGTTCTGCCTCAGAATGTCAATGTCAAATCGGTATGAAGTTGTATTTCAGGGGTTCCGCCCGCCCCAAACGTCCCCAGTGCAACCTCTGTGCTAACATGCTAACATGCTACGTAAGCGGTGAATAGCACAGCCAGGTCATGGGTGTCCAGATAGGTGACCCGAGGCGACCTGGACACGCCTTTTGGCAGTTATTAAAGATTTGGAAAGTCAAGCGAGTGGAGCCGCAACGTTTCTCCTGAAGCCGGTGCTGCATGTAACATTTACACAAAGTTACATGCTGACATAAAGTGACCATGTGCGACGTAGCCAAACCGTCTACATAAAGCGCCAGATAACAAAGAAGACCGACATCACCCCCCCCCAAATAAAGTGAAATGAATTACTGAAAGTAAATTCTGCTGTAGGAGGTAATAAATATAAATGAGTTAGTCTCTGTGTGTGTGTGTGCCAGTCCAAAAAGGAAAGTCCCCGAGTGTTCAGGGGTCTGGTGGCCTGTGGAAGGAGCTTTTGCACGGTCTAACAGTGAGGGCCTGGATGCTGTGGACAATGATGGGGGTGCAGGACCTTAAATACCTTTGTGAAACAGCTGTTTGGCATTCGTTGGTAAGTTTAGCACGGCCGAACTGCTACAGAAGTGGAATTAAACGCCTAAATACTGGTCACATATTACATTTTTTTTTTAAGTAAATATATTCCGAATACTGCCTTGTAAAATACAACGTGAATTACTGTCATTATGTTTCCCTGTGACATGGATTCCATTTTATTAGCCCACAAAATGATTACAGCAAACTGTCTTATGCTCCTTCCACCTACTTTAGGCCAAGTTGTGTTCTGCTGGAACAAATGAGCCTTTGGTTCCTCCGTGAAGTTCTTGAGTCTGACAGAGTCGTGACGGGGGAGCTACAGTGGGAGATTTGTTCCACATCTTGGCTCACAGCTTCCCTGCTGTCTTTTGTCTGATAATCCAGGAGGAGATGGTGATGGAGAATATGATGAAAGCTGTTGCAGCCTGATGACAGCGCTGAAGGCTAATCTCTGGCTCCTGTAACATCACCGTGGGCTTTGCCTGGTTCCTGTGTTCTGGGTTGGGACCACAGGCAGCGCTCCCTTAGTGCAAAACAAGGCCTTTTGGGCTGTAGGAAGGAAGAGGTTTACTCGTTTCATTTTTCTGGACAGGACAAAATCAAAAAGGCAGAAATGGAACATGGACATAATGGACATAATGCCCTGCTGTAGGCAAACGTGGAGGCAGAAGGGTAATTGATTTCCACTGTTCTTATTTTTTCTGGTTTAATTTAATCTGTCTAGTCTTATCAGCTTCAGTCACTACAGTTAAAATACTGAAATCTTTCTGAATTGGGACTTGAGGTTTACCCGCATGTCAAGTGCAAGAAAAATTATTGCCATTGTGAAACACAGCACAGCACACGGTGTCCTCAGCTTTTCACCTTAGTAAGCACTCATCGCCTTAGCAAGCAGCGGTCAGCCATGACAGGCGCCCGGGGAGCAGTGTGTGGGGACGGAACCTTGAACAAGGGGACTTCAGTGGCACATTGGCAGTTTGGGATTCAGCAACCTTTCGATTACGGGTCCATTTCCTTACCCGCTAGGCCACCACTGCCCCTCCGAATGGACCCAGACTGGTCTCGGTGCACATACTATGACCCGGATGGGACAGAAAAAATGACAATGCTGTATGTCTTTGACACCCTGATGAATGTGTGTGCGTGTGTGCGTGTGTGTGTGTGTGTGTGTGTGAATGACGTTCTGGTTGGTGATGATTGATCTGTAATATAATACTAAGCAATAAAAGAATATCAAAAGAATAAAAAGAATATCAAAAGAATAAAAGAGCCTCACTGTATACTTGCAACATTTGCAATACTGTGGTCTGTAGCAGTCACTAAAGCATTTCACTGCATATCATATTGTTTATGACTGTGTATGTGACAAATAAAATTTGAATTTGAATTTGATTTGAATTTTATATTCTGGTCACGTTTATGCTGATGCAGACAAACTCACCAAGCAGAAGAACTGCAAAAGAAAACTAAGCAAATCTTTTTATGTGTATTATAGTTTTTTCATTTTTATTATTGTAAAAAAATAGATTAATTCATGGAAATAAGTTATCTGTCCTGTACTTTCCAGTCTAGACCTTTCTTCTTAATCCCACTTCCTAAGAGGAAGGTAAAGTGTTCCTGTCTAATTTCTATATGAGATGATGGGATTGTGACGGCCTTTCACATAATTATCTACCTGACTGTCTGCCTGTCTCTCTTTCGAGGAGTTATTTCTGCTCTTCCTCTCGTGTAGATGCAACACAGCATCGTGCTGTCATCAGCAGGCCAAACCGCACCGCCCTCCATCTGGAGCATGCAGAGGTGTCCGACTGGGCCGCTCGGTATGGAGTGGTCTCGCTACGTCTCTTTACGGACAGGAGGTCAAGGGGTTCCCCGGGGCGCATTTCGTGGTTGCGCACTGCTCACTAAGGGGTCATGGGTTAAATTCAGAGGACTCCATGTCCTGTGCTGCAGTGTTTCACAATGATGACAATTACTTCACTTCTACAGGATCCATCTCGTCTTCTGGGTGTTTTTAGACATAGATGCATTTTTTTTTTTTATGTCTGTGTGTCCATGTGTGCGTTAGGTTGACTAAGGGAATGCAGGCTTGTGGAGGGAGTAACGAATGTTCCACATGTGTAGGAGGGGATGCATTTCTGTGTGTTGCGTACAGCGTAACAGCTGGACTTGCAGAAACCAGCTGGGCTGTTCTTTCTTCCTTCCGTTCCTCAGGTGCATTTCTTAACTCTCCTTAAGCCTTGTGTTTGACGTCAGAAGTGTCCTGCAGGGATGAAAGGACGTCTCTTATTCATCTCGCGGTGTCATTTTCTAAATCCCCCAAACGAAGTCATCACCCCACTTACACTATAGGCCGTGCACACATACACACACATCCTCACACAGAGTGTGTGTGCGCACGTGTCGGCTTCGCCCCCGCGTTCTTTCCAACATAAACATGGCACACAGGCGCAGTAATGAGCGCAATCACTCTCACACGTCTACACGCGCACCGGGGAAGCGGGGTCGCCGACTCAGCGGTTTCTCGCCGGTTTCCCCAGGGAGGCTTCGCGGCCCCAACTACGACCCTAAATCGAAATCTGTCCAAGTGACCCTGCTGGGAGTCATTCGCGGTCCCACCGGTATTATTTTCTTGAAGATTGTGGCCAGAGTAAATTTGAAGCTGCACGAGGGTCTGACACCTGTTTTATATGATGTTTGTGCCAAACTTGAGCATGAATTGCGATTCCCAATTACGGGGATTTAAAATATGACTGCGGAATCATATTTTACATGCAGAAACTAAAAAATGTATTATGAAAATGGCAAGCTCTGTAAAGCCCCGCCCTCCACTGTACATTTCCATACATGCAAGCAACACACATGCACTTAAGAAGGTGACACCTGTTCTCCGTTCTGTTCCTTCTTCTCGCTTCCCCACTCCTCATCGCTCAGAGTGGAAAAAAACACATCGTCAGATCCTACCGTTAGCAAAGCGGCAAGCTCTATAATCACCCCGCGCGCTCACTCACACACACACACACACACACACACACAGCTGTTTCGCCAGGTGAGTCTGCCCACTTTCATCTTAATAACAAACTGCATGACGCTTGTCAACACCGGATGAGGCCCCGAAGCCGGTTTCGTCTTCGGGAACACGTCCTGCGTGTCGGCCCGCTGCTCACATCCTCACCTGACCGGTCGCCTCACAATCCAAGACATCTCTACACTTCTGAAACCTTCTTGTTCTCCTGCTGAACATCTGATGGGATTCAACTTTTATGAAAAAAAGGGTATGATTTTGAAATAATTAATCACACTTTATGCATTTCATTAACATTTGATTGATTTGAAACTGTCCAGTTGAGGCCAGTGTGGGATGAAAGTGCCGATCCATGGAACGATTTCCTGCATAATTCGGTTGAAACTGTAGGAAATTGCTCAAATGCCCCCATAATGGTGAACTTTAAGTTCCCACACGCCCCGGGACAGGAACTGATGAAAGAATTAAAATAATTATTATTTTCCACTCCTATCCATGCAGCCAGAGTCCCTCAAGTCCCTCAACACAATAAATCTGATCAGATTTAAACATATGGTCCTTCTCCAATTAAGAATCTAAACCAAACGAATAATCCAGATAGTTATTTCTGGTAAACAGAGCATGGCATGGGAAGCGGTGGGGCGGGGTAATTGGAGTTATCTCGGGGAAATGGGACCCTCGGCGAAGGGGCTAGGAAACCCATCAGAGGGGCGATTAAAGAGGGCACCGCCAACCGGGACCCTCTGTGGCATTCTTCAGAGCTTATCACCCCGTCCCATAATGGAACAGCTGTGTGTGTGTGTGTGTGTGTGTGTGTGTGTGTGTGTGTGTGTGTGTGTGTGTGTGTGTGTGTGTGTGTGTGAAGCAGCTCTGTTAATTGCCATGGGATTTTTTTTCATTCAGAATGAAAGTAGGTGAACAGAGGAAGGTTTCTTTTAAAGATGTGGATGTAGATTTTATTTTGCATCACTCATCATACTTCAGCAAATGGAGCATCAGGCTCTACCAAAAGAAGAAATTCTGTGCATTAATCATTGTCTGAAATGATTGTTTGCAGAGTTTGATCTTGAACGGCATGAATCCGACGTTTTCCATAGCCTCGAACTATAAGTCGCCCCAACAGGCCAAGATCAACTCTAAAAGAAAGAGTTCAGCTGTTACTGCAATGAAACAAATATTGGCATTTCAACATAAACTCATTTTGTGCATTATTTGTATTTCAGCATACTTGTGGTGGGTTGTAGATAAGTGGAGGTGTGTTATCAGATGGCTGGGAGAAAACAACAAAGCGACATTTGGACATTTCCGTTACGCTGAAGTGGAAAAGAAAACGGAATGTGCGTCAAAATACACGGTGAAAAACGTGGCCACTGGAATGGACGTCGAGCATTCTTGAGTCTATAAGGTAGCAATATTTTAATAAAAAATTGGCTAAACTTGAAGTAATGTGGCGCCCCGCGCCATTGGGCCAAGTCACCAAATCACCTGATGAGCAGGTAGCCAGCACCCAGTAGGTGCTGTGACATTGATATGGACTTCTACCTACCTCCTGTCTATTGACATACGCCTTCCGGGTTCCTCTTAGTTCCTTTTGTGTTTATGTTTCCCTTTGTTTAGGCCCACGTGCCTGTTTCTGTTATTATTAATAAATCCTTTGGTTAAAAGGACTTATTAAAAAAATAAAATGGTCGCTTGACGCTAAAACTAGACTAAAACTTAAATTACAACAGGACGCCAAAAGCTATAGCCTGGACGTTGTTTTTAGTATCAGGGAGGCATTATGGGATTGCTCAGCGATCTGCTTGTCTGAAGGCCACAGGTTTCCGAGAAGTTCCTGGAATGAGAGCAAGCCGACATTTACCCACACTGAAAAAAAGGTAACACTGGTTAAACTTAAAAAAACCGAAGTAATCTGTCACACATCTGTCACACATTTTAGCATTGCTGTAATGAGAAATAAACCTACAGATTACTTCAATTTAGCCAGTGTTCACTTTTTTTCAGTGCACTTCTCACCACGGCTGATACATGGCCATGTCAGGCATGTCTCCTGTTCAGGTCTTCATTTCTATCCTGACCTATGCTGGAAGGGTCAGCGCCTCTAGTACGAAATATAGAATGCGGCTTGTGAATAAATGAAACAAGGAGGATGTGGTGTCAGTTTATCTGGTGTTAGTGACAACGTCACTCCGTGTCCCTCGGCCAGGCCTGCAAAAGACTCCTTATCTTGACACTGACATTGTCCACGTCCTCTCACCGTCCCTTTTACCTCATTTCTGGGAAGGACCGAGCGAGGGGCGGTGTGGAGGGACAGGTCTTTTTCTTGTTTGACCTCCTCACCTCACCTACAGCCCACTGACTCTTTAATCCGTGCCCCGTGACCTTCTTCTGACCCTCTTAAGGCCATTTGTGTTTCTTTCATTCCTGCAGTCCAGACATTCTTGGAATTAGCAACAGAGTACGTAACCTTTACCCTGTGTATAACTTTCATTTAAAGACGCAGATGCTCCTGAGGTGAAGTTTTGGGGTTCATTTTTGTGATACACAGCAAAATGTGTCCTCTGCATTTAACCCATCACCCTTACTGAGCATTGGGCAGCATTGACAGAGGTGCAGAGTGTGGGGATGGTTCCCTGATCAAGCACTACAGGATCCGAACCCAGAACCTTCCAATTACGAGTCTGTTTCCTAACTCGCTAGGCCACCACTGTTACTTTACTCTTACAGCATTTAGCAGACACGTTTATCTAGAGTGGCTTATAATCAGTAGTTACAGGGACAGTCCTCCTGGAGACACTCAGGGACACAATGGCAGTAAGTGGGGTTTGAACCTGCGACCTTGTGGTGGTCTGCTTCATAGGCGAGTGTGTTACCAGCTAGTCTACTGCATACTGCACGAGTTACACACTTATTACATATACAAGGTCCTCGTAAAACCTGTAACAACTTGGTCATGTGTGAATGTGTGTGTGTGTGTGTTGGGTAAAGATGAAAAGATTAATATTACAACCGTTCTATCACAGAGAGGAATTGATGATATCGATCACGTGTGTGTGATCGAGACTGTGGTCCCAGCGGTGGACAGAAGAACGGGAGATTCATACTGGCTCCGTAACTCTGTACAAACACCGGATTTACCGGGTCGCAGGGCGGTGGGTGGGGGGGTTTCTTAGTGAGTGGGATGAGGATTTATGACTTGCCTGCTTTGATGCCTCCCATCCAGCTCACACCACGACCTCTGACTGCTGGAAGGAAGAACACAAACAGCTGGATGGAGCTGTCACAGTGCCACATACGCAGAGCGGCGTTAATGGGGAGATGACGGTTAAAGCCCCTCCCTGGCGGTGGGGGGCAGACAGTGTCACACTGCCCCCTAGAGGCGGACGGAGATCCAGAATTGCAGCTTCCTTTCACAGTCCCCTCCATCATCAGCCTTCTCCAAAATGACCCATAATCCTCCAGGTGTGCTGAAGAGAGGACTCCGTCACTTCCGTCACTTTCTGTCTCACTTTCAAGCACTGTGGTTTGCTGCCGCGCCGCGTGGGAGAAGCGGCACCAAGCAATGCCGGCCATCGTTTTCTGTGGTGACGCCACCGCAACAGGCCTGGGGAGCAGCCACCACCGCCCCCCACCGCCCCCCCCCCCCACACACAAGTTTTATAGAGACGGGGGGGGCTTCACTGTGACTTTTACTGCTTCTTTACAGACGTCTGTGGACGTGTGCAAAGCGCCTCCCCTTTTCCTCACCCCCTATTTTCATCCTGGTGATGCTGGGATTTGGTGAGCAGAGGCTATAACTTTTGAAGGCAACCAGACAGCTTTGATAATGTTAAGACTTTAGCTCTTGCCATCATGCTTTGAGGTTGCCATAGGAAGGCTCTTTTCCATTCGTCTAAACCCCTCTGATCTGCAGCCGTTGGCTAAGCAAAATTTATCTGAGCGGATGCAACCTTCTTGGGATGTTAGGAGTTGCCGGGTGGAAAGCATGGAGCCCAACACCCACAATCTGCTCTGGCTTCATTAACTGCTCTGTGCGTGCTTCTGCAGAACTGAGTCTGCTCTTGATCTATTGACTGGTTTAAAGGACCCTTGATCTCCTGTACTTTTGAATCAGCACAAGGTCTCACCACCAGGTGGAGCCAACCTGGACTCAGCAGTGAGCCTGAAGATGCACAGGTGTCTGTGATCTGGGTCAAGGTGAAGCTGCTGCCTTGAACTTGCCATTGCTGAACTTCTGACGTGCCTTCACAACACTTTCACAACCATGCAAGTGACCATATAATAATATGGACCATATTATTTATGATAGTGAAAGCATTTATACATCTGATTCCATCTGATTTCACATTCATTTTCATCATGAATTTTCCATAATTCCCTCTGCACCCAGCATAGTCTGAAAGAAAGTTGAATGGAAACTCGGTTCTCTTTTCTACCATTTGGTATGAAGCCACAGGGCTCTAACAACTGTAGTAAATAACTCGAGTAAAATTATCGAGAGTGAAGCAAGTGGATTGTGTAAGTGATTGTTTTTTTTTTCTATGTGATACACAGCAAGCACAGCACACAGTGACACAACGAAATGTGTCCTCTACATTTAACCATCGCCTTAGTGAGCAGTGGGCAGCCATGACAGGTGCCCGGAGAGCAGTGTGTCAAGGGGACGTCAGTGGACGTCACCATGACACTGGACTACATTTTGGACTTCTTTTTTTTCTTATTGGACCATCACAAACCCTGCACTGACACCACTTGCAAGCTCACTCTACCCTGGGAAGGCGTCCCTCTCTGTATCACTCCTTCCCAAGGTTTATTCCTTTCTTTTTTTCTCTCTCCTAGAGTTGTGTGGAGTTTTTCCTTGTGTGCAGAAGGGTCAACTGTGGGGGTGTCAACTGTAGGGCCTGTAAAAGCCCATTGAGACATACTGTATGTGATTTTGGGCTACATAAGAAATAAAAGTTGTTGTTATGGCAGTTTGGCCTTTCAGTGACCACTTAAGCCACCATTTATATTTCAGTAGAAGAAATTAAATATTATGAACCTTCTACAGGTTCAGATTGATACACAATCAATTATTCATATAATGAACCGTCAGTCTTTAATCATATAATGTCTGTGATCCTTTTTACCTGAATGGACACCAGATGCTCTATGTGCAGGTCTATTAATGTGTGTATGTGAGTGTGCGTGTGGGTTTTCTGGATTGCTGGTTCTGCTAGACCAATAAGGCAGTTGGATCAGGATGAAACTTGAGCCAATGGTTCCAGTGCCCCCTCACACACACACAATGTGATGGGTTTACAAGAGGACGTGGAGGCCATTTCTACAGACACACGCTCATAAACACACATGCATGTGAATCTGCAAGACAAGCCAAACACACACATATACACAACCATATACTGTGTATTTGTTTTTTTTTGTTTTTTTTTTATTAAAAACCTACAGTCCTAATGAAACAAGCAACTTGGTGCAGTGTGAGCCAGGTTGGGGCGTTGGCCGGCTCCCAAACCGGAAGGTCACTGTGGACTGTGTGTGTAGCGTGGTAGTAGCCTAGTGGGTAACACACTCGCCTATGAACCAGAAGACCCAGGTTCAAACCCCACTTACTACCATTGTGTCCCTGAGCAAGACACTTAACCCTGAGTGTCTCCAGGGGGGACTGTTCCTGTAACTACTGATTGTAAGTCAGTAGTTACAGGATAAGGGCGTCTGGTCATTGCTGTAAATATAAATGTGTGTGTGACAGAAGCTCACAAATTACAAATAACAAATGTAAAAGCAGCACACTTCTACCAACTGGCACTCACACACACACACACACACACATTCACACACAGACGAGCAGCAGGCTTGGATGGCCGGCTACCAGGAATATAGCTGTCTGCGATGGCATCAGGCCAGCTGACCCACTTTTCTGGTTCCGCCTCACCTGTAGAGATCTGTCCGGTGAGCCGGGTTCCTCTACCGCGAGCCTGGCGGGGTGCGTGCAGACTTTCGGAAGCAGCTCTACTGAGATAAGAGAGACTAATTTGTGTATCCGCAGGCCAGAGGGGCAGAATAGTGTGTGTGTGTGTGTGTGTACTTCCAGCCTGTCTCTCTCTTCTTCCTCTGGGAGATGCAGGTCAGCCCGCTCTCCCTCTCCCTGTCTCGCTCTTGATCATTCATCAGACGGATGACTGCTCCCTTCTCTTGACCTGGTGCACGAGATTCCAGTTTTTCCTTCCGTTTCTCCAAGCTGTCTTCCTAAGTACTCGAACAGGAACACAGGAAGAGGCTGGCTGAGAGCTGGAAGTAGAGAGGGGTCAGACTCAAAGCCCGACGGCAGCTACATGCACCACGCTGTGTGCAGAGGCGGTGTCCCTTCACTGGTCCCAAGATTCGATTCGATTACAATTATCAATGCACCGATTATCGATGCATTCCATCATTTTTTCTATATTACCTCACATTACGTCAGTGAGTTGAGAGTTATAAGGCCTCGTTCACGCGGACGTCTGAAACAATAAAGGCATCCACACAGAGTGCAGCAAAAACATGTATGGCCTTCAGAGGACGTTCATTTCAAACATTCGTGTGGACGAGGCTGAACTCCGAAGGGCACAGTGCTCAGATTTTTTTAACCAGAAAACCACCAAGCAGCGTTTTTCTAAAATAATCAATTATGATCTACACTGCATCCGTGCAGAATCGCCCACGCCGTCCACGTTTCAACACCCCCAGTGACCTGCTGAAGTGTGTGAAAATGTGGATGAGTCTCGAGGGTGTGTGTGTGCAGTGGTGCTTGGAGAGGTGTTAAACCCTCTGGGGACATGCCGAGGTGTTTCTGAGAGGTGGGAGATGTTTAGAAGTGTTTGGAGTTGCATGTGAGTGTAGAAGGTCTATGGAAGAGTGAAGATGAATGCATATCCATGTGTGAGATGTGTATAAAGTTTGTGAGCTCTCTGGGGAGACGTGTAGAGGATGAATGGATGGCAAGTGGGGATGTTTTCAGTGTAAATGTGTGGAGGTGGGTAGGCCTGTTTAAAAGTGTTGGAAGTTGATATTCTGGAGACCTACAGGTATTTGTGGATCTGGTCACATGTTAAGGTGAGCTGAGGTGTGAGAGGTCCAGGGATTTGGAGATCTATGTGAACATGCACAGAAACACTTATAAGAAGGCTCCTGTGGAAATGTGAAGGTGGAGCAGGGAGATGTTTGGAACTGCAATTGTTGGAACTGTAGAATGTGTAGAAGGCTCAGGAGAGCTGTGGAAGTGTGTGGAGGTGTTGAGTGGGAATGAAGTGTGTGAGACGTAAGGTGTCAGAGATCTTTTTCACAGGAGGGAGATGTTTATGTGAATGTTTTAGTGGATTTGTGTGGAGTTTTACTTTACTTTACTTTACTTTACTTTATTTAGCAGATGCTTTTATCCAAAGCGACTTACAAGAGGAAGACACCAGCAATTCTCATTCAAGAATTCTCGAGTTTTGAAGGTCTGTCAAGGTGTGAGATGTATGTAAGGTTTCAGATATATAAATGAGTGTCTTGTTTTTAACAGTTCCTTCCTCTAGAACTTTACTACACTTCTGCTTTGCTCAGTGGCACCTTGGCAGATCGGGATTCTAACTGGCAACCTTCTGATTACGGGGCCACGTCCTTAACCCCTAGGTCACCACTGCCCCAAGACTCTTCTGTCTAGAGGCAGCATGATTCTGGTGGACCAGAGCACAAGCTGAAGTTTTATTTTGGTTGCAGTTGAGTCAGCTGGATGTCACCCTGTTTGTTCATCTCCAACAGATGTGGAGGTGCCACTTGTTGAAGAAGCTGAGGGTCACAAGGTCAGACAGGGAAACCCCTTTCACATGTTCTTCATTACAAGTTCTGAGTGTACCCTGCTTCTGTTTGTATAAGCCATAAATGTGTGTCTTGATGTGTATGTAAAGGTCAGAACGAGTGTAGATTGCATGTGCCCCTGTGTGTGTGTGTGTGTGTGTGTGTGTGTGTGTGTGTGTGTGTGTGTGTGTGTGTGTGTGTGCATGTTTTCGCGTGTGTCCATGTTCATGTGTGTTGATGAGATTTCAGGACTGTGGTTTGGCTCCGCTGGCTTAACTGCCGGGGCGGATCAAACGGGCTCCCTGGTGTCTCAACGTTCCTGCTCAGTGGAGTTCCAAGAGAGGATCCATCTCTCCTCAAAAGCCCCACAGTCTCCCACTCATCCTCGTCCTCCTGTCCTGACCTCATTACCACCACCCCACCCCACCCCCTCACCCATCAGAGTTTCCAGATTCAGACCACAGATGCTTTGAGATTCATCCTGTTTGCATGACTGTTATGAACTTGATGCTTCTTGAGTTCTTTGACGTTGTACCTGTGAGTGGTTCAGCATTAAAGTGAAGTGAAGTGATTGTCACATGTGATACACAGCAGCACAGCACACGGTGCACACAGTGAAATTTGTCCTCTGCATTTAACCCATCACCCTGAGTGAGCAGTGGGCAGCCATGACCAGCGCCCGGGGAGCAGTGTGTGGGGACGGTGCTTTGCTCAGTGGCACCTCAGTGGCACCTTGGCGGATCGGGATTCGAACCGGCAACCTTCTGATTACGAGGCCGCTTCCTTAACCGCTAGGCCACCACTGCCCCTATTACCAGGGATATTGGATATTTGTTCAAAAGATCTTGTGGTAGACAAAATACAATGACATACCCAAAAATGTGCGCTACGTGTTTAATGTGCTGAAATGTTCAACTAGGTGCCATACAGAGAAAAAAATTCTAATCCCTTTTATTGGTATCTGTGTCTCCAGCTCCCCATTTAGTTCAGATGTTCTTGATTTGCTCTCGGCCATTTTATAGATGCGTTCTGTCTGGCTTGCTTCACTTTATCTTTATTTCTCAGTCTGCATGATTATTTGCATATTATGTGGCATCGTGCCTTTTGTAACACCTTCTTGTTTAGTTTTTTTAATAAACCCACCTCTCCATGCAGAAACCTACTGAGGTGGGGCTTCATTCCTGCTTTTTACATTGAAATACCATCTATACTTCTTAGTTTTAATCTTGACCTTCCCAGTTAACTTTGTGTTGGTAATGCTGTGCATTTTTTGTGTTAAAAAAAACAAAAAACACAATAAAACACTGAATGTTTGGACATGATGTCAAATTAACCTCACCCCATCTAGAAATATGAATGACTGCCACACATCCACCATGCTTCCCATAACTGGACGTGGGGTGATAGTAGTGTAACTAGTGTAAGTAGTGTAACATGCCCACCTCTGAACCAGGTTCAAACCCCACTTACTACCGTTGTGTCCCTGAGCGAGACACCTAACCCTGAGTGTCTCCAGCGGGACTGTCCCTGTAACTACTAAGTGTAAGGCGCTCTGGATAAGTGGTAAATGCGGTAAAAATGTGAATATAAATACAGTTCCTGTGGTTGAGTTCCATCTTCTTCCACATGCAGATGTAGACTCACCTAGTCTAGCAGCATCAAATGGTGGATCCAATTCTCCAGATCCACCTTTCTCTAGATCCACTTGTGTTGTGTGGACTGGCACAGAAGCACTGCTGTCCCATCATCCAAGTGGAACCAAGAGATTTCAGTTTATGTATGGTAAATAACATAATATTGAGAAATAGTCAATTTAATATTCTATACATTTTCACATTTCCATACACCTAATTCACTTTTCAAAAAAGTCACAATTTCATGGAATAAATTTTTATATTAATGGAAATTTCAGTGTAAGAAGACTTCTGCCACAATCCAGACGTGTTGGCCTTGTGTTGTGTTTCCGAGTTCCTAATTGTGTGCACCTGTTGTTACGTGTATAAATGTATAAAAGGATTAAAGGATGAAATGGAAAAGGTTTAAACGTTGTTGCTTTTTACATTTACAGCATTTGAAAGTGAAAGTGAAGCGATTGTCATTGTGATACACTGCAGCACAGCACACGGTGACACAACGAAATGTGTCCTCTGCTTTTAACCATTATCTTTGGTGAGCAGTAGGCAGCCATGTCTAGTGGCACCTTAGCGGTTCGGGATTCGAACTAGCAATTCTGCCCCAATTCTGCCCCAAATGTGTCCTTGCTGTGTACCGTGTTTTATGTCGGTGTGAGGATGTTGTGCCATATTTATTTTTAATTAAATTCCCCTGTGTGTGAGTCGTGCATCAGTTCGGTTCCATAGTGGTTATCACGTTCTGCTTTACACACAGAAGGTCCTGGGTACAAGCCCCAGTGGAACCATCGTCTCTTGGGGCAGTGGATGGCCTAGCGGGTAAGGAAACGGACTTGCAATCAGAAGGTTGCCGGTAACCTGAGGTGCCACTGAGCAAGGCAACGTCCCCACACACTGCTCCCTGGGCACCTGTAATGGCTGCCCACTGCTCACCAACGGTGATGGTTAAAAGCAGAGGACGCATTTGTGTCACTGTGTAATGTGCTGCAGTGTTTCACAATGGCAATCACTTCCGTTCCTTCCCGTTTACATTTACACTTACAGCATTTACCAGACACCCTTATCCAGAGCGACTTACAATCAGTAGTTACAGGGACAGTCCCCCCCTGGAGAGACTCAGGGTTAACCTGAGTCTTCTGTTTCTTAGACGAGTGTGTTACCCACTAGGCTACTACCACCCTTGTTCCTTGACACCTTCAGAAATAAATTTTTACAATTGTTCTCCAGTGTCCATGTGCCCAGGGTTATCTGTACATCCCCAGGGGCGTGGGGTGTGATCATATTTCCCCACTGCAGCTCTCAATCCCACATCTGCAATGATGACAGAGGCTCCTATCTTCCACCCTGTCATACTCCTACAGAAGCATCTGGCAGCAAAACTCACCATCTAGAGTTACAGCATGGCCATCAAGCGCTGTGCTCAGCTTCAAAGGCTGCTTTGTTTTCCTTTTGCTCCTGAACTGGCTGTGGTGTGCATGTGTGCTGTGGGTGGATGGCCGCCATATCCCACCTTCCACTTCCAAAAGAGCAAGGTCAATTGCTGTCCATAGTTCGGGGAATTGTTAATTGCAAACATTAGAGGTGCTGAAGTGTCGCAATATCATGAACCAGATATTTACATTATACAGCATTTATCAGAAGTGGGGTTCGAGCCTGGGACTTTGTGGTCTTCTGGTTAGAAAGCTTCTACTAATCCTATATACAGAGCAGTGGTGCAGTGATGTCCTAGCAGCTAAGGAAGTGGACTCATAATTATAGGGTGTTGGTAGCCTAGTTAAGACACCCAGCTACGATGGGTCCTACAGGTCACCCACAAATAGGGTTCAAAGTAGGAAAAGTGGGAACATATTTTTTTGTTGTCTGATGGAGTGTTTCTTTTTATTTTATTATTTTAAAGAAACTTCCAACAGTTGACAACCTTTTCGACAGAAAATAATTTCTAACTAGAAAGGTAAGTTTGTGAACAAACTTCAATTTAGTCTTGGAAAGGATTAAAGGATGATAGGGAAAAGGTTTAAACGTTGTTGCTTTTTACATTTACGGCATTTGAAAGTGAAAGTGAAGTGATTGTCATTGTGATACACTGCAGCACAGCACACGGTGACACAACGAAATGTGGTGCAGTGGTGGCCAGGGGCAGTGGTGGCCTAGCGGTTAAGGAAGCGCCCCCGTAATCAGAAGGTTGCCGGTTCGAATCCCGATCTGCCATGGTGCCACTGAGCAAAGCACCGTCCCCACACTCTGCTCCCCGGGCACCTGTCATGGCTGCGCCCGGGGAGCAGTGTTTGGGGACAGTGCTTTGCTTAGTGCCACCTTAGAGGTTAGGGATTCGAACCAGCAACCTTCAGGCACATGACTTGTGGGACATGTGAAACATGTTAGCATGCTAATGCTAATTTCAACACCGCTAACAAGCAGGGGCCCAATATATCACGTAAAATTTGGTGACATTTGGAACACTAACCCAAACTTCAAAAATACAATTTGGGACATGTTGAGAAATTAGCATGCTGAACCAGGGACGGGGTAAATTTCCCATTATAAGTCAATGAACGCAAAGAGGGGGTCATGGAGATGCAGTAAACAAATGTGCCACAAACCCAACCAATCAGAGACCGGAAGAAGTTGATCAGGATTTGCTGTCATTGTCATTGATTGGGCTGTAATCGCTAAAACAAATGCAGAATCATGCATCACTTAAAAAAAACCGAGCACACCCCTCAGGTATAGGCCAGATAATGTTGGGATGTGCAATAAAAACTGTATTTTATACATACAGAAGTTTTAGCGGAGATGGAAAATAATAATTCTAATAATATAATAGTTCCAGCGGCTGACACCGTTCCTGCAACCAACGCCCAGACAGGCCCATGAAAATTTCTCTTGGAATTTTGCTTTCTGGTTATACTTAATCCTGAATAAAATCTTATCATAGAGAGGCAACTGAGTGCCAGGAACTGTGTTTTATAATGACAGATATCAAATCTGTTCATATTTCTCCTTTTACTTCTAAACTCTTAATCACCAACCTTTCTGGATGTCGTAAAACTCGCTGTGGCAGGCCAAGCCAGGAAAACTTCTCATCCCTGACCTGAAATGTCTGCCCCATTTCTCTTTTTTTTCCCCTTTTCTTTTTCTCGATTTTAACACGTCACAACTTGGCCAGCAGGATGCTGGTTAGTCTGGGTGAATTATGACGATTCCTACCGCGTTTTGAAAAGTAACAGAAGGTTCGTAACTACAGGAAACTGTGGGTGTGTTTCAGGAAAGGGGTTGAGTGTATATCTAGGGGTGACAATGTTTTAAAGAGGGAAAATTCGAAAGTTTTGCAAGATCACAAAGAGTTTGTTGAAAAGGGGCTTTTCCCAAGCCATGACACTCCTGGACCTTTTGGGTGCTGCTCCTCCGCTGCCGTCAGCCACCTAAACACACATTTTCCCCCAGTTGTTCCAGGAACCATCCTCGCCTGACAGAACCTCTGAACCTCCTCACACTGACCACACATCAGCATTCCCTTCAGAGATCCCGGCGTTCCCCTGCCCACCCCGTTCCCAACGAACCTCGCAGTCGTCCCGACACATCACACCCTGAGAGCCATTACGGCAGAGTGGAGCTACGAGCGGAGCTTTCCACTATTCACGGTCACCATGGTGAGTGTTTACGTTGGCTCCAGAAAGTGGGAATTACGGTGGACGGGTGAGAGCTGGACCTTTCTTGGCTCCTGTCGACGTGCTGAGAATGAAAACAAACAACCCAGCCATGGCCAAATACCCCAAAAAAAACAGGCCTGCCTGAATCTCAAAGATCTGGGAAGTAGGGCAGGTTGGAGGAGAGTGTGAATGTGTGTGTGTGGGTTTGTGTGTTTAAGACACAGCCCTTGCCAATGGCTTTGGTAAGATGACATGGCTCATAAAAAAGACTGTCAGCTGATGACTAATCAATCGTACATTTAGCAAAGAATTCATAAAGATGGGTTCTTAAGACTAAAAAAGACAAATCTATTACAGAGACAGGGTTTATTGCAGATAAATCTGCTGTGTTGTCGTGAGAGAGAAATGGCAGGCCCGCCATGCGTAACTATGGAAACACCGGGGAAAAAACCCAGCTGTGTTAGATGTTTAAAATGAATCACAGCGTTTAAAGCATTCATTAAAAATGGAATGATCCTAAAGAACCATGCTAATGACTGATTACAGTCATTAGCAAGCCAGCGTGCGGATTTTTCATCATTGCACGTATTGTTCCATTTAACAATAAATCTCAGTCCTTTGCCTTCTAAGGTGGGAATGATTGAAAATTTCAAGTCAATTTTTTCATAAAGCACATTTTACAAACAACAGTTGTTGACAAAAACTCACTGTAACTAAAACTAAATGAAAATCAATAAAAATAAGACAAAAAAAATGTGTTTCAATAACAATAAGAGGAAAAAACATGTTTTTACAAAAAAAGATGACACGTGGCGCTAGCTGGCTAGCATGCTAACTTGTTTTTAGTGCTAACACAGTGCAGCTAACACACACCTCGCGTACACACGCTAACAATTGTATAGAAATACAACGCAGTGTTGTGCGTGTATGAGTGAGTCGAGCGTTAATCGCCCGAGACGGCCCGTCTCCCGGCTCAGCCGAATCTGGGTCAGAGTTGTATTGGGTTTAATTTTGTTTGGGGGACTAAGAGAGGAGTTCAGATCGCCATGTGATTCCTGTTAGAGTAGTGTGAGGTCTCAGGGCACTCAGGCAAATGCCTACGTGTGTGCAAGTATGTGTGTGTGTGTGTGTGTGTGTGTGTGCAGGCATTTCTAGTACTTTCACACAATTTATTGGACGAAGATGAAAATTACACTCTTCTAATGCATTTCTAATGCATTTCCATGTTTTTGCATGGTCTTTATTATGCAAAATAACAAATTTATGAGTATGTGCAGTGCAGCGAGAGAGGATGGAGTTACATATTCACACGCAGAGTGTCTACGTCCTCCTGGATCTCGGGTCCACGTGTGTTTCTCAGTGCCGCCACATTTCAGACCCTTCAGCGCCCGCGGGTTTATTGTCAGATGCTCGGCGCCGACGTCACACCGGCCCACCACAGGGTTTTGGGTTTCACACGTGTGTTCGGAGGCCCTTTAAACCAAAACAGGCCACTCACGGCATTTACGATCTCACTACGACTTACTCATCTTTCCTGATCGACTCGATAGGAAGTGATGGTCGTGTGTGTGGTTGGGTGTAATTAGGGTGTAATGTTTGCCGCCTTGTGTAGGCTTTTTCCTTTACACAGGCACATTATGCAGGGATTAAGCAGATGGCTTTGCTTTGGTTTGGCTGCATTTTGGATGCACATTTTTCAGAAATTCATCATATTCTTATTGGAGCAGGACCGTCACAACCATTTTAGGCTTTTTTTTAAATAAAATAAAACTATTCAGCGTGAAGTTCTGTTCCAGCCAACATTATAGAAGACAGAACTTTTGTCCCACGATCTGCAAGTAAATGACTCTTGATCCGTAATTGTGCATTTTGTGTTTTATTACAGAATGTGCGCATAATTGAAGTAAGTGGCCAATTTGCTCCTTTCTTTTTTGAAATCAAGGTGGCATGTATGAAACAAAATGACACAATTATTCAGTAAAATGCTGTGGCAGAATGGAGCTAGAAACCGATCTAAATGATTTCTGTCACATCACCCAAGAGCCGCCACATCGCAGCTGGTCATGTGTTTTTTACATTTCCCTGTCATCCGAATATCATTTTTCCGGCACCGGAAGAGACCAGTGGAGAAATATGGAAAGTCAGTTAAAGGAGCGATGAGGACAAAGCGGAAAAACCCCTGGAAGAGACAAGAAAAGGGACGATGGCCAGGAATAGATGGATGGAGGGATGGACGGAGCGGCATCATGAAATGAAAGATGGGTGGAGCAAAAAAACAAAAAAAGGCAAAAAGTGTCAAAGGTGAAATAGAAAGGAAATGGAAATAAATCAGCTTTTTATTCCTTTATTTTTATAGATTAAAACAGATACGCTGAATGATGCTTTGGCAGAGAGACAGACTGATTCTGGGGACCCAGACAGGTCGGCACCTCAACAACTGTGGTCAGCTGACTCAGAAGTGCTGAGTCACGACTGATCACAGTTTCCCCTCGTGCTCCCAAATAATGAAATATTTACCGAGATTTAATGCAGCGAAGACGTTCCACATTGTTTTTGTGCCCTCGACCAGAAGTAACACACACACAGACACTGGCGTTTCAGCCCTGACAGTTGTCTGGGAAACCGAAGAGAAGAGAGAAGGTCAGCGCAGGACTTCAGACTCCCCTCCAGCACAGAGGTCAATGGGTTCACTGCAGATGCTTGCTCTTTTAGCTGTGGGATACGGGGTCTTCAAGGAAACTTGCAGCGGCCCCGTGATCAGAAGGTTGCCGGTTCGAATCCCGAGCCGTCAAGGTGCCACTGAGCGAAGCGCCGTCCCCACACACTGCTCGCCGGGCGCCTGTCATGGCTGCCCACTGCTCACCAAGAGTGATGGTTAAATACAGAGGACACATTTCGATGTGTCACCGAGTGCTGTGCTGCAGTGTTTCTCAATGACACACTGCAGCAATGATTACTTTCACTCCACATGGTCCACTCCACCTGTAGGTGGCGCTGTAACTCCTTGCTCTCCTTGTTTGGTGTCTAGTTCTCCTCAGCGGTGCATGAAACACGTCATTGTTCTCCAGCCTCTGCTGTGTCAGACCAACGACCCACCTATCCCCCATGATGCAGCTCGGTTGGAAGGTGCCGCATCTGTGGGACCTGGGCTGGGTGCTTCAGAGGCCGTGATGTTGTCTTATGTTTCGTTTATGGGTTCTGCAGCTCCTCTGCGCTGATGGATGAGGTGAGATGGACGAGCATGAGAGGAAATAGCAGCATGGGACAGAAATTCACTACATTTGGCATGGCTCTTGCTCTGCTTTCAGGACGGAAAAAATCAACAATAAGGACCAAATTAAAGTAAAAACTCATTTTCATAGTGCTTTTCACTTAGGCTATAATCACAAATCGCTGTACAGAACTGTAATAATAATAATTATGAAAATGAGCACAAAATCACTGTAATTAAAAGTAGTGGATGTGATGTGACCCACACGCTCAGACTAATATAGGCTTATATAATGAAATTGCAGAATCTGCCTCGCGTGAACTGTGCTCCTCTCTCCGCCTCTGGGCGTCAGTGTGCGAGTTTGTGGTCCTGGTGCGGAGGTTGTGGTTATCTGGTGCCACCGGGCCCCAGTGAAACGGGGTTAACGGCCCAGCAGAGGATATAAAGCTGTTAATGGTCACCTGCTCCTGGCCCACCTCTGCTGCGGAACAGCCCCATTCCTACATGGAGCGCCATCACTAGGGCCACATTTGGGCTACACATGTTTTCCCTCTGGTCACACTGTGTGTGTGTGTGTGTGTGTGTGTGAGAGAGAAAGAGAGAGAGAAAGAGTCAACATCACCACAAGCCACAAAAACACGGCAGGGCATTAAAGGCTTTTCTTTCAAAACACTGTCCTGCGAACACACACACTCTTCACAACACAGTGTTTCCTTCTGAATGAATGTGTGCACGTGATAATACATTTTTGTTGGGGTGAACGTTCTGAACATTTGTGTATTTGACTGTATTTTATATATGGGTGTATCTGTGTGTGCGTATTTGTATGTGACATTGTGTGTGGGAAGGAGCATGCGTATATATATATATATATATATATATACACACACACACACACACACACACACACACACACTCATATGTATGAGTTTGCACATGTAGGTGTGTGTATGTTTGAGTGGATCCTCCCTTCCTTCCTTTTCTGGGTCGTCTTGCTCTCTCTCTCATTATTCCATCGTGGCCTCATTACTTTTTTTAACGATTCCCTCCCATTCCATACGTCTTTAAATCTCCTATCTGGCCCTTACACTTCCCAGAATTCATAGCTGCATCGGCCCAGCCACAGCAGCATTTGTGTGCTTGTGTGTGCATTTCTGGGTTATTGTGCATGTAATGCAAAGATCACAGAACTTTGTGTGTGTGTGTGTGCATGCATAATCAGACAGTATATCTGGGCTAATTCCGTCCACTGGGCCCCTGCATTTAGGCGATTATGCTGCATGTGTATTTTCAAATCCAGGTTTCTTAACCTCTTCCTCACCGCTAAATTGCGATTGTGGGTCCATTTCTAATTAGGACGACCTTAACGACCGGCGGCCACGTAGCTCCCACATGTGTGCCTCGCATGACACCCGGTAGTAGCATATTTCATGTGTTAAACCACTACTCTGTACGCAGCCGCACGTCCGATTTAACTCGTACATTAGATCCGGCTCAGATTAACTACTCGTGATAAGGATCTAAGATGACGACGTTCCAGAAGTCCCAAAGCAAGGGAGTCAACCAGTTGTCCCCCCCAAAAAAACATTCCAAATTCTGGAACTAGACAATGAAGAATGTTGGTCAGTGGTGGGCTAGCGGGTAAGGAAGCAGACTTGATCAAGGTCCACCATCCGAACACACTGCTCCCTGGGCACCATTATGGGCAATAGTTCACCGTATTAAGCATGACCTGCAGAATGCAAGAAATCCGCTGGTCCATGAAGGGACAGCTCTGCCAAAGTGGAAAGAAGAGTCTTAATCTTGAAAAGAGATTTTGTTACAAGGGAAGGATATGGGGTCAAGGAAATCGAGGGAAATGGATCTTGGTTCATTAAAAGAAAGAGCTACTGTTAGATGTTGGTCATTTGTGTATGGAACTATTTTTTCTTGTTGTTTTTTTGTTTTTCTCTCTTTTCGTTTTTGATAAATGAGTATGATTGGGTTGTCAATAAAGAAAAAAAATTGTGTGTTAAGTGCAGAGGTCACTTTTCGGAGTTTGTCACGGTGAGGCTGTCACAATGAGAAAAACAACGACTTTCACTTTCAGCAGATCTTTGTCTGAAATTCAATCATTTTCATCAGCCAATCATATAGAGCCCAACATTAGAGGATCTGTACCTTGTATTCCTCCTGACCTGAATCAAACTGCATTTTCACTACCAATCAAATACCAGTACCAGAAACATCATTATGGACACGTAATCTAGACCATGACACTGACTACATCCTGGACTTCTCCAACCCTACAACTGTAGGACTTATTATTAAATCATCCCCAACCCTGCACTGACACCATTTGCAGGCTCACTCTACCCTGGAAGGGGGTCCCTCTCTCTATCACTCCTTCCCAACGTTTCTTCCTTTCTTTTTTTCTCTCTCCTAGAGTTTTTTTTGTGTGGAGTTTTTCCTTGTGTGCAGAAGGGTCAAGTGTGGGGGGTGTCAACTGTAGGGCCTGTCAAAGCCCATTGAGACATACCGTATGTGATTTTGGGCTATATAAGAAATAAATGTTGTTGTTGTTGTGTCTAGATCCTGATTGGTCCAGCATTCAAAGAGGCGAATCAGAACACATCATCGCTGGTGATCAGTTCAATTCGCTGCAAGAGTTTTTTATTGGTGAATTCAAATATTAAATAGCATGTAATCTGTAGTTTAAGTCATCCTGCATGGGATACTTGGCCATTTTGGTATTTTTCACCAAACTGGTACAGAATCCAAGTGTTTATCAGCCAATCGTGCCACAGTTAGCTTGGATTGGCTGAGAGGACTCACGATATGAAGCCGCCTGTCATCATTCCATCTTATTACAGTGTTTTCTGGCCAAAAAGGTCACGCGACCTACCCATCTCTGACGGTCGGTCATCACATCTCAGCACACAAAACTGCCGAGAGCGGAGTGTTGCTTGAGCCCAGACGAGACAGACCCGTCCAGATCACGGTTTTATCTCTTCATCATCCACTCACTCTGTCATTCCCTCGCTCCCGCGCTCTCCCGGCCGCTGTTTACAGCGGGACGTTCGTTCGCAGGAGGAGCACAGGCTGAGGTTTTAATGAGAACGCCGCTGTCCTGGAGCGCTGACTTCAAAGGGCTTCAGATGGAGAGGGAGAAAGTGCAGGACGCCAGGCTTAATGTGCTTTTAATAAATCAGAACTGTCTCAGATGCTTGGGGAGATAGAGGGCTGCAGTCACGTTGGCTTCATGGCTCATGGCTGCTATTAGCATGAGACTGCTAAGCATCATGGGAGCCCGGAGCAGTTTTCTGTATGAACTGATGTATGTTCATTAAATATTCTTAGTAATTCTGCTCTGGTGTGCGTGAATATAAAATAGGGCCTAGTGTCCATTCGGGATTCATGTTCAAATTTTCAGACCTGCCAGCTGAATTCAAAAAACGTTTTCATTGCCTGCAGAGTTTTGCAACTAAAATGGCGAGTAATCACATACACTCACCGGGCAACTGAAGCCAATCACATGGCAGCATGGCATTGCCATTGAGGCATTTAGATGTGGTGAAGACAACTGGAGTTCAAACCGATCCTCAGAACGGGGAAGAATTAGTAGGGCTTACACAGAATGGTGCAAAAAAGAGAAAAGCACTGCCAGATGGTATTTACCAGACGCCCTTATCCAGAGCGACAATCAGTAGTTACAGGGACAGTCCCCCTGGAGACACTCGGTGTTAAGTGTCTTGTTCAGGGACACAGTTATAGCTAGTGGGGTTTGAACCTGTGGCTACCTCCAGCAGGATAACGCACCGTGTCACAGAGCTCAAATCATCTGAAACGTGAACATGTGAAGTGAAGTGATTGTCATTGTGATACACAGTGCACATAGTGAAATGTGTCCTCTGCATTTAACCCATCACCCTTGGTGAGCAGTGGGCAGCCATGACAGGCGCCTGGGGAGCAGTGTGTGGGGACGGTGCTTTGCTCAGTGGCACCTTTGCGCTTCAGGATTTGAACCGGCAACCTTCTGATTACGGGGCCGCTTCCTTATCCGCTAGGCCACCACTGCCCCCGATGAGTTGACTGCACAAGTGACTGCACAACGAATTAAAAAGGGGGTTGACCCGGTACTAGGAAGGTGAGGCAGAATTTCAGTCATCCTGCGAGTGTGTGTTTGTGTGTATTTGCATCTTAGGCTGTAAAGAAGACCTGCACACAACCAGGCGGGCAGGATTTCTCCCATTTCCCAAAAGTTCATGTTTGAAGCCTGAATCTACCGGATCCTCCTGCTCTAGAGCGGGTGGACTTCGGTGACAGATCTACCTCCCAGGCTGACCTGTCCCTGTTCTGCCCCTCAGGACGGCTGTAAGATAAACCAGCCTCCCTCTGCTTTCATTATCGGGGGTCACGTGGCCCTCAGGGAGTACTGAGCAGGTTTCCTCTCCCGTTCCCATTGAGGGACATCAGCGACCATTGGGGAAACACACACACATACACACAGAATCAGAATCACATTTATGGTCCACTTATATGAGTTGAGTAAATTGGAATTTAGGAAATAGGAATTCCAGTCGGTGGTGTCTCTCCAACACAACAAAAATATACGATATAGTAAAAATCTGATATGTGGAAAAATACAGATTACAGAAGTAACCCAGTGCAGGGAGGTGACAATTTTACTAACATCGAGGGGAGCCTGTGCCGGCTAGTCCTGCAGGATTCTGTATCTTCTGCCAGAGGGAAGCAGGTCAAAATGTCCAGGGTGTGAGGGATCTGTGATGATCTTCCCAGATCAGGTCCTGGATGGAGGGCAGGGGAACACCGAAGATCCTTTCTGCTGTTGCAGTCTGTTCCTGCAATGGACTACACACCAGAATACTGCGTACTTAACTGGTCCTAAATCGCTCCACTTCCACTCCAGATGGCGTCACAGTGGGTGTGCATGCACAGCATGTTCACATAATGCATTTGTAGATTAGGAATCAGAACGGGTTTCTTTACACAGTTACTGCACATGGAACAGAGACGCCTCCCTCAGCGTCACATCAAGAAATAAATCAGAGCGCTGCGGACGCCTGTGGCCAGTTCTGCTCACGTTCCTGCAGACTATCCATCACTATCTCCTCCAAACACACACACGCACACCTGCAGATGGGCTCTGTCAGCAGAACAGGCCCCTGAGACTCCTGACCTCACACACACTTCATCAGAGTGATAATGAGGCAGTTTTGGCTCCTAGTGCGGCATGTTGTGGAGGAGGAAGAAGCACTGTGTTGGTGTGCGTGTCTGCTTTATTATCGATGGCGGACAATAATAAATAATATTCATGTCACATATGCCGTGTTATGACTATGGCTCTGCAAAAAAGATTTAATAAGTCATTAAAACTGGGAAAGAAAAAGTTTAACGAAGGCTGGGAGAGCAGTGGCCTGTCATTAAACGCAATGTAAGATGGTGTGTGGTGGGTGTACTGGTACAATGTCCCACAATGTCTGTGTGCAATGCTTTCCATTTTAGATATAAGATGAACAGATTATTATTATTATTGCTATCTGCTCTAAATACAAATTTTGTCCGCTGAAACTGCCGGGGCCAGACAGCCCTCTGTTGTTATGATAGGTGGGAGAGGTGGTGATTGGGAGCAATAAGTCCTGTTTTTCCTCATTTCTCGCGATAAATCATATACCTCCAGTTTTCTTCCCTCTCGTCACACACACACACACACACACGCACACCAGTGTCTCCTGTGTAGAGCGACGCTGTGAGGTTTATGGCTGGATGTCACCCGTGAGCTCTGGGTTCTGGGTTCTGACTGAGAGACTGGGGACACATTGGAAAAATAACAGCTTGACAAGTACAAAATCCACATCCGACTACACCGGAACATGAAAACACATCTATACAGCATGAACATGCACTCAGCTAAATGAAAAAAAAGAGTATAGAAACGTGGGTTATCCAAGGGTTTAGTAAGCCAGTAAATCTATACATACCTAATTATGCACCCAAAATGAATATGATTACCAAAATAAAACCGAATACCAATGAAATCGTTCAATGAAAATCTCCGATTTGGAACTATACAGGTCCAAGATGTCCAACATTGTGGAGAATGACCAATCTATTCAAGCTTAAAGAAGACAGCTTGAATTTATTATTAACTGTATATTCATTCTTACAACTTTTGATTAATCTGCATTGACCGGGCATTGGACACAAAATAGGAACAGAACATCCAAAGATGTTCTGGGGAAGGAAAAACAGAACAATCTTTACTCTGCCTGGGGATAAGAGAGAGAGGCACACAGACAAACAGACCAATGCTTATATCTTGATCCCCACTCGTTTTCTGCTGTAGTCCAGCACGTTTTACACTTTGGCTGCTCACTGCACGTTTTCTTCACCTTTTTATAAAACGAACAATAACACGGATATACAGAAGGTCTCTCTCCACCAAGGCCAGAAGAGGGGGAATGGCCCGGACCGGCACAGCAGGCCACTACTGCCCTCTACAGAGGGTAAGAGTAGAGGACAGCGGAGTCAAACCCGGGGAACCCGACATATAAAGGAGATAAGAGGTAACGTAACATTTTATTTTTACATAATATAAATTCTAGAGTATAATAATATGTAGGCCATGCTGCCGGAGGCCATGCGGGGTCAATGGGCTCACAAAATTGGAGGTGCGAGGCCATGTCACTAACCACCATGCCAACGTGTTGACCAAGTATAAAAAAAGGATCATAAATGATACATTGTGCTTTCTTACTATTTATCATTTTGAAGTCTAGATGACTTATCTTATTATTTTCTAACGTAATACCTTTATGAGGTTCATGTTGAACCTCATTATTTTTTAATGAGCTGCAAAATCCTTATTGGTTGGAGTCCTGTTCACAGATTAGGCCTAGACTAAAAAAAAAAAGAACTTTGGCAAAATTCTCCATTCAAAAATGCTCTTAGTCAAGGGGTATGCTTAATCCATAAACGGGAACCTGAACGTTTGTGCTGAAACCTATATGGTCTTCAAAGATGATCCTATGCTGTTTTCCACAATGCAGACAGGAGAATTGTTGTTACATTTGCTGAATTTTGTCTCCTTCCTGCTCTACGTGTGTGTGTTGGGTGGGGTGACGCTCCAGGAACGTCTAAATTAAAAACAAGCTAGTTTGCCTTATCACAGATAGAACGAAAGAAAGAAAGAAAGAAAGAAAGAAAGAAAGAAAGAAAGAAAGAAAGAAAGAAAGAAAGAAAGAAAGAAAAAAATGATGTTTTTATAGGCTCTCGTTTTTACGGTTCCCTCTCGTGTCTATAATCCAGAGCCAGTACAGATGTTAATGAGTAAAACAGCTCGTTCTGGGCAGGCAGAGGCCTTCCGCAGTGTCTGCACCATCACACACCCTGCTGGCCTGTCTACATCACTTTATTTGTCCACGCAGGAGCCCTGCAGACACGTTTCGGGACTGCTAGATCTCACGCCTCGTGGAGACTACAGATAAGAGGAGCTTTTGTGGACACCTGGCCTAATCTGAAGTATGTCTACAGGACCGGGTGGCCACCTCAGCAAACTCATCGTTTGGGTATTTGAGCCAAGCCATGCTGAGAACTGAACCTGAATGCAATTTTTTTTCTGACTTCCATAATAAAACAAAACATTTATCTTGTGGCAGAAAGGAACCCAGCCCTCCCCTGTCTGGCCTGGATGTAAGCTTTTTATTTTTATACCATTCTAGACATGCTTGCTACAGCCATTCTAAATCGCTCGCACAGATCAGCATTATTTCCCCTCCATCAGTATGTCTCTGTTTTGCTGCCTGAAAGGTCCTAGCTAGTCTCTTAAAATACAGAAACTTTCCGATTTTGACAGTTAAATTTGAACTGATTTCGATTGGCTAGCACATGATTGGTGAAAACATGCAGGATCTGAGCCAATCAGAAGCAGAGTCTATTAGTGGAGGGTGGAGTCTGGAAATGAATGGGAAGTTTCAAATCAAAAGTTGGCAATATTTCATGACCATATTACCATGGTTTAAGATCTGATTTAGCACTTGTGGCAAGACAGCACTATTGTCTTTTTCTTCTTTTTCTCCCTTCAGCTGCTCCCATTGAGGGTTGCCACTGCAGATCATTTGTTCTGGTTGTCCACACAGTCAACATGGCAAATGTATTACACTGGATGCCGTTCCTGATGGGTAAATGGGAAGATCTGCATCAATGGCTCATTTACAATCCCACTATGATAAGCGTCCTTTATTTTCCTGCATGAAATGTGGCCGCTATCATTGAGGTATGGACTCCACAAGACCTCTGAATGTACCTAAGCCATCAGCAATAGGGGGGGTTTTACAGTCTACCTGCCTATGAACCACTTACTACCTCTGTGTCAACATTTACAGCATTTATCAGATGCCTTTATCCAGAGCGACTTACAATCAGTAGTTACAGGGACAGTCTCCCCCTGGAGACACTTAGGGTTAAGTGTCTTGCTCAGGGACACAATGGTAGTAAGTGGGATTTGAACCTGGGTCTTCTGGTTCATAGGTGAGTGTGTTATCCACTAGGCTACTACCACCCATGTTGTGTCAACAACAGCAATTTATTTTTGTATAGCTCAAAACCACAGACACTATGTCTCAATGGGCTTTAAAGCCACTACAGGTGACACCCCTCATACTTAGACCCTCTCTGGGCAACAACTCCCTAGAAAAATCACTTGGGAAAAAAACAAACGGATCAAGGGTGTCAAGGGCAGTGGTGACCTAGTGGGTAAGGAGGCGGATTGGTTGCCGGTTCGAATCCCGAACTGCCAAGGTGCCACTGAGGTCCCATTGAGCAAAGTACTGGCCCCACACACTGCCCCCACCTTTCATGGCTGCCCATTCACTAAAGGGATTGTTCAAATGCAGACACCACATTTCAATGTGCTGTGGTGTGTCAAATGTGACAAGAAAATCAAGAGTGTGCAATGGGCATCAACCCAGAATTACTGTTAACACTGGGTTGACAAGAGTAATGTGTATAAAGGAAGTCCATTTTTTATGATTGTCCATGCTGATAATGCTTAGGATCATGAGCACATTTTTTGGGTCAGTGTGACCCGGGTCACAGTGGGGCCAGCAGTCCATGTCCACACCCTCTGGTGTTCTCATCATTGGACTCTGGAGGTGGTCTGGGAGCACGATTCAGTGCCTCCGAGAGAACTAACAGAAGCAGCGGCAGACAACGTGTACAACATGTACAGAAATGCGTGGTCATGGTTGTACGTTAGTGTAACAGTGGCCAGGTACCCTAACTAAGGACAGCCTAACTAAGGCCAATTGAACTCTGTCCATGCTTGACCAGTGGACTTACAGTAATAATTGACTCTGTGTCTGGGATTTTAACTTCAGCAACATTAGCAGCATTAACAGAAGGCCAGAGTGAACAGATGTGTTTTCAGTTTAGATTTAAAAACTGAGACTGTATCTCAATCCCTGAGCAGGACACTTAACCCTGAGTCTCTGTAAATACTGATTGTAAGTCGCTCTGGATAAGGGACATTGATTTGATTGAATAGATTTGTTAAGTTGCAAGGTGGTGCCTCCACAAATGTAAAAAAAAATTCTGCTTCAGCCCAATTCTGGAGAATTTGCAAAGTTTGTGCTGTGTGCTGTGCATGCTGTGATTCACAATGACACTTTAATCACTGCAGGCCAGCCATCTAGCCATGACAAGTCAGCTTTTGTCAGAGTCACCAAAATCCTTCACCATTTCTGCTTCACAAGGGAAGAACAAAATATCCTATTCAGAATATTTCCTATTCCCACTCTAAGACGCTAGAGTGCTATTATCAATATTTGCATCATCCATCAGTGGTCAGATCAGCGTACATAATATTACAGGTGATCTGTGGTTGTAATACATGTCACATGTTTTGATGAGGATGGTGTATTAAGTCTGAACTTGAATCTCCTAAATGCATTCGTGATCGGACGTGCTTGTCGGCTTTGCTGCATCCACGAAGCGTCGTAAATTAGGCATAATCCCGTCGCGTGCGATTTTACAAGATGAAAACACCCAACTCGCACGAATAGAGCCTCAGTGACACGCACACGGACCTCCATAAACATTATTAAAGCTTGTAAAGGTTTGTCACCAATCCAGGTCTCAACAAGTCTGAGTGTTGTGTCGTTCGTGAACGAATCTTTTGAAAGAATGTTCAGATTCGAATCACTATCTCATTTGATTCGTTTGATTCTCAGTTCAGTTGAGGGATGGAGTTACCGAATTGCTCGGTGAACTACACTCTCCTGAATTATTGTTCCGTCCTTTTTTAACAGATTTAGTTTAGAGATAAACAAACCTAAAATGTCAGACTGGCAGTGATGCGACGAGAGTGAGCTTGTACGGTGAGTGAGGGAGGGATTGATGGATGGAGGAGATTGATATTTCGAAGTTGACTGTAAATTTGTACATATATACAGATACATATTTATGTTATTTTTTGTGATGCTTTTACCTTCTGCTTCTGTCCACTTTCTGCCGTGACAAGTGCAATTTCCCACTTGTGGGACTAATAAAGGTTTATCTTATCTTATCTTATGCAGACCGGGTAATGTTATTGATATGCCTAGTGGGTAACACACTCGCCAATGAACCAGAAGACCCAGGTTCAAATCCCACTTACTTCCATTGTGTCCCCGAGCAAGACACTTAACCCACTGTCCCGTAACTACTAATTGTAAGTCGCTTTGGATAGGGTGGTAGTAGCCTAGTGGGTAACACACTTTCCTATGAACCAGAATACCCAGGTTCAAATCCCACTTACTACAAGTTAAGTGTCTTGCTCCCTGAGCAAGTTGCTCCTGGGGGACTGTCCCTGTAACTACTGATTGTAAGTCGCTCTGGATAAGGGCGTCTGATAAATGCAGTAAATGTAAATGTAAATGGATAAGGGCATCTGATAAATGCCGTAAATTTAATGTAAATATGAGATTGTAAGTAAGAGTACCCTTGAGGATGACACCCAGACTCTTAACCTGCTGAGAAGGGGAGACGGAACTGTTATAAATATCAAATACTTTATCAATAAGTAGGATCTCAGTTTTAGATTTTCACTGTTTAATTCAAGGTAATTTGAGTAACAGAATGCAAATGAGTGCAGATAAGATGGATAGTGTTCTTTTACAATGAGAATAATGACTTTGTATTACCTTCATTGGAGCAGATTAAGTAGTAGTTGTGTTTGGTGTGAATTATACAGAACAGGGCGCTTAAAACATCATGATTTGTAAACGAGTTTAGTTTTGTACAAAGGTGTTTGTCGGGCCCACATGCTCCTCCATGCACTGAACGATTCGGTGATTCGAACGAATCTTTTTAATGAACAGTTTCTAAAGATTCAGCACATCTAAAAGAACTGCAGTGCGCACCACCAGTCCGAGGCTCCAGTTCGGTCCAGGGAGGGAAACACCAACTCCCACAATGCATCGGACTCTGACCGGACGCGGAAGTAACCCAGTCGAAGAACACGCGCGCTGTTTCCGAACAAGCTTCGCCTATGTCATCTCGAGAGGTGAATCTCTCTACTAAACGAAGGGAATATCGATACGGGTCACGTGTTCGGTCTTTTGATTATTAATCGCTTTGGTTACTTTGTGGAGCATCCGTGGGGTGGACGCTCCATCACGCTTCAGTCAGTGTGGCAAGGTGGTATATAACACACACACACACACACACACACACACACACACACACACACACACACACACAGCAAAGGTCGTTGCACTCTCTGGACTGAAAACTGACGTTATGAAAGTATGCATAAAATATATGCGTGATACAAACAGTTGTACATTTTCTTTATAAGGCTGGTGGGAAATAGTTCTTGTGTCGTTTTAAAACCACATATTGCCATAAAAAAGGGCCTTTTACAGTCAGGAGGCACCAGCGGTCTCACCCTACAGAAATCCAGAGACGGGAGTTAAGAGACTGATGAAAGCGAGGGAAAGCTGGGGGGAATATTGCTTAGTTTGGGTTCGTTCAGGTAAGTTTTCCCAAAGTAACGGGAGCTTTGGGAAAGGCACCCCTGGACTGCGAATAAAACGCATTTTACACGTTGGGCTCCGTGCCGGCCTTTGACTGTGGCTGCCTTGAACGAGAGAAGTTCTCATTTGACTGTGCCTGATGGCAGAAGATGCAGGGGCATTGTGAAGGGCTCCTCGGTGTCTGGCCGCGGGCCGAGTCAACCCACTCTGTGCCACATCAGGGCCCTTCCAGTTTTACAGAGTTCGTTAAAGGCGCCGTAAACGTCACCCACGCTGATTTTCTTGTAATTCCTTTGTTTTTTTTTGTTCGCCCGGCCTCAGGCTTTATGTGATTTTAACAGGACTGTGGGCTCTTCTGTGCCAACGTGTTTTACAGTAGTTTCAAACAGGATCTGGTCGGTTTTTGGGGTTTTGCAGAAGTCAGACAGTCTTTTCCTTCGGCAAAGACATGATTGTAAAAGTTGAGTGGCGGCTTTCACTCTTCCCCCAGGCGGTGGAAAATGATGACCTGACCTTCTGACCTGAAGGCGAGATGTATCCCACACCGCTGTGCAGCCACGCCGGGCGCGGCACCTTCTCCGAGGTCTACGAGCCGGCGGAGGACACCTTCCTCCTGATGGATGCTTTGGAGAAGGATGCTGATAGGCTGCAGCAGCTCAGGTAAAGGTGCCGGAGCCAGTGGGATGAGAAGACGAGGGCTCTCTTACAGTGAGATGAGATCTTAGGCCCTGAAAACAGGTTCCAGGAGACTTATGTTGTGAAGTGTCTCCATTATTTTGCACGCTGTGGTTCTCCAAAGCTCTCTCTGTGTACTTTTATATGGTGAGATGACAATAAAGTGGACTTTGACATAATTGAGAGAAGGACTGCGTGAAAGGTCCCACCTCGTACGTTGGTTGTGGCCACCACTAACTGGCATTTGTTTCATGCGTAGCTCTGAAAGAAGTTGGTGGGCTGCTGTAGCCAATTGGGTGACACCTGTCATCCTGTCATCTGGTCTTCTCACTCTCGAGCACCCATCAGACCCAACCACCCCTCACATCAGCTCTGTAAATCCGACTGGGGGGGTTGATCTTATAAGGCATTTGTTGTTACTGATAGTGACCTAAAATATCCCAATTATGTGTAATATACGGATTAGCTGAGATCTATTTTCTTTGCTTTTTGAATTTGTAGAATTACACAGGACATGCATGAAATGGGGAAACTAGTTGAAGGTGAAATGGGACTTTATTTGGGTTTTGTTTCAGGCCTGCGCATCACCTTTGACCCTTCTGAACGTGATCTCTGTGTGTGGTCTGCAGGCCGTCCGTGTGTTTAGAGGTCGGGTGTGGTTCGGGAGTGGTGTCTGCCTTCCTCGCGTCTGTGACCGGCCCTGGATCTCTGTATCTGTGAGTGTGTGTGTGTGTATGTATGTGTCCTAGATGCACCTTGTGGCAGATGCAGATTGTCAAAGTTCTGTGGATGCAGGACAAAACGTATCTACCGTAGTATAAGTGTCATGAAACATGGAAAATGGCGTCAGTTTGACTTAATTGTTTGTCTGTGATGTGTATTCTGTATTTGTAATAGGACCGTGTGTGTGTGTGTGTGTGTGTGTGTGTGTGTGTGTGTGTGTGTGTGTGTGTGTGTTTCAGCTGTACTGACGTGAATCCTGCTGCTGCAGAGTGCGCCGTACAAACTTCTGAGCGTAACCGAGTCTGCCTGCAGCCCGTCATCACAGACCTGGTGAGAGACACACACACACACACACACACACACACAGAGCACAGAATCTCACTTCCTCAAGGACCCCAAACCTGTTAACACCTAGTGTGTAACACACTCGCCTATGAACCAGAAGACCCAGGTTCAAACCCCACTTACTACTATTGTCACCCTGAGCAAGACACTTAACCCTGAGTTGCTCCGGGGGGGACTGTCCCTGTAACTACTGACTGTAGGGAGCTCTGGATAAGTACATCGGATAAATAGTGTCAAATGTAAATGTCTTTCTGTGTTTGTGCGGGGCAGGTGGAGTCTCTGCTGCCAAGGCTGAGTGGAGAGGTGGACGTTCTTCTGTTCAACCCACCGTATGTCGTCACGCCATCAGAGGAGGTTAATCACACAGCATGCAATAATTTCATATTTTTCCCTACATTTCTAAAACGGTGTGATTTGAAATGTCTGCAGTATGATGGCGGTCCGGACTGTCCAAACAATATTTTTTTTATTTTCCCAACAGTAACTGAAATAGTTTAGGGAGGGACGATCTAAAAGTGTGAAACACAAATTCATACAGATGAAAAAGTTAAAGTGGTAATAATTGTGTAGACCATTATTAATGGTGAAACTCAGGAAAAAAAGTTTATTGTTCCCACGGGTGGTCACAGCCATTGGAGAAAAATAATATATAATATCTACTTCAGCCACCGGCTGTAACCACCGGTTATTAAGCCCCACCCTTAATTGGGACATCCCATACCTCAGGTTTGCACGAGGGGGAGCTTTTCACATGAACATTAACAAATCATTGTACATGCAGATTCCTTCAGACATACAGTACAGGCCAATAGTTTGGACACACCTTCTTATTCAAATGTGTTTTCTTTATCTTCATGACCATTTACGTTGGTAGATTCTCACTGAAGGCATCAAAACTATGAATGAACACATGTGGAGTTATGTACTTAACAAAAAGTGGAGACCTGACCTCCACAGTCACCGGACCTGAACCCAATCCAGATTTTTGGGGTGAGCTGGATCGCAGAGTGAAGGCAAAGGGGCAAACCAACAAGTGCTAAACACCTCTGGGAACTCCTTCAAGACTGTTGGAAAACCATTTCAGGTGACAACCTCTTGAAGCTCATCGAGAGAATGCCAAGAGTGTGCAAAGCAGGAATCAGAGCAAAGAAACTAGAATATAAAACATGTTTTCAGTTATTTCACCTTTTTTGTGAAGTACATAACTCCACATGTGTTCATTCATAGTTTTGATGCCTTCAGTGAGAATCTACCAACGTAAATGGTCATGAAAATAAAGAAAACACATTGAATGAGAAGGTGTGTCCAAACCTTTGGCCTGTACTGTATAAAGCATTTCTGATAATTCCAACTATTTAAACTACTTACCTCACCCCTCTAAAAACAGATAATTACTAATAAGGATAACGCCCCACCTCTAGCGAAGGTGAACTCTTCAAAAGGAGTCCTGGAATGGGGGGCGCACTCCTTTGCCACCCCTTCCTCAGGATACACTACGATGCCGCGCAGCATGTAGGTTTTGGGTTGTCTTTAAAAAAAAAAAAACAGTTATATTCATCCAGTTCTTGTCAGTTCTTGTGTATGTATGTGAAAGTAGCATGTTTACCCGCCACTGTGTGCTCCAGAATGTGTGTGTGTGTGTGTGTGTGTGCACGCACCCGCCTGTACATAAACGTGAATCCGCGACACAACAGTCAGAACAGCACAATACACAACAGAATCCACAAACACACTTGTGTCTATGCACATACATAGACACAAGTGCTTAAACCCCCAAATTTTAACGGCCGCAGTGAAGACCGCGGTGAAGGTCGCGGTGAAGACACAAATAGTCATATTGATATGTACAGATTATCTAGACCAGTAATCATTCAAAAGTGTGTGTTATTTCATTTTATCATTATAAATAAATAAGTGAATTAATAAAAAATTTGGATCATCCAGTGACCTTGCAGTTTATCTTATAGGTCCAGGGCAGTGGTAGCCTAGCGGATAAAGAATCGGACCTGTAATCTGAAGGTTGCCGGTTCGAAGCAAAGCCCCGTCCCCGGGCCCGTCATGGCTGCCCACTGCTCACCAAGGGTGAGGGGACACGTAGTGTCACCGTGTGCTGTTCTGCAGTGTTTCACAATGACAATCACTTTCACTTTAGGTTCAGGGAAGGGGGCGGGCCTTTGCTTTTGGCCGAACATATACAGATCCAGCATTCGTTCCACCTGCGAATGTGTTTTGTGTTTCCCCATAATGGCGGCGCAAACCGTACACAGAAGATAAAGATGAAGGCATAAGGAATAAATAGAACTGGGCTTGGATAGAGGAGGTGGGTCGCGACGAAAAAAGCTTCGGCTTCTGCACTCCGTCCGCATGGAAGCTGCTGTATGGAAGTAGCGTTGTAAGTTCCGATTGTATTACTACTCAGAGAACAACAGGAAAACACAGTCTCTTTCTCTGCATACATCATGTCATTGTGTCATAAAAATCAAAAGTTGCATTAACAAAAATGACTTGCATCTTGGATGAAGTGTTTCTGGACAGTACTGTGAGGATAAAATGAATCTCCCAGTCGCCAATAACCTTATACTAATGTTACACATTCATTTCTCCCTGTCTGCATCAGGTAGGTGGGCGTGGCATAGAAGCATCCTGGGCAGGCGGAAGGCGGGGCCGGGAGGTGATGGACAGGTTCTTCCCGACGGTGGCGCGGCTTCTGTCCAACCAGGGCTTGTTTTATCTTGTGACGGTGGCAGAAAACAAACCGGGTAGGCAGGACAAAGCGAACTGTGATTGTGCTTCCCGAGGGCTGTGGATCCTTAAAAAGCCTTAAATCCGATTTTCCAAAATTAAGGCCTTAAATATCCTTAAAAAACGGCTTAGCAGCAGCCTCGACTCGCTCTGCGGCAAGCAGCAGCTGCACCTCGCACATGGAGGGCGCCCTTCCTCCTCGCAAGTGGGGAATAGCAAAATAAAAACTGTGCTGTCCTGCTCCAACGCCTTGCCAAGGTTGACAATGAGAGAGCGCTAATCCAACAAAGAACGCGGACAGCGGGTCCCAAATTCTGCTAAGATGGGGGTGAAGTATGTAACATGACAGTCATTACGAAGGCCACCTTGAAACAAGGAAGAATATAATAGCCTAACCGAAGAGAAACAAGTGCCGATTCACACTCTGCTTCTCTTCTGTCCCGGTCCACATCAAAAGCCGCCACTGTAAATGACCAACATACATCAAACTGAAAATATTGCAGTCGCCCCCTAGTGGCTTGCAGCAGTGCAGGTAATGTGAGTCTGTTAACAAAGTGAAGTGATTGTCACTTGTGATACACAGTAGCACAGCACACTGTGCACACAGTGAAATGTGTCCTCTGCATTTAACCCATCACCCAGAGTGAGCAGTGTGCAGCCATGACAGGCGCCCGGGGAGCAGTGTGTGGGGACGGTCCTTTTGCTCAGTGGCACCTTGGCGGATCGGGATTCGAACCAGCAACCTTCTGATTATGGGGCCGCTTCCTTAACCGCTAGGCCACCACCACCAATGGACAAAAGCTAAAATTATTTTGGAAGCAAAAATAATATCGATAATATTGTATTTTAGAAGGCATATGTGCCCCCACAATGTCTGTTGAGAAACTTTGGCCACCGTGATGCGGGGTCTTACATTTGACAACTTTAAGGGTGCTAGTAGCCTACTGGGTAAGACACTCGCCTATGAACTAGAAGACCGAGGATCAAATCCCACTTACTACCATTGTGTCCCTGAGCAAGAAACTTAACCCTGAGTGTCTCCAGGGGGGGACTGTCCCTGTCACTACTGATTGTAAGTCGCTCGGGTGTCTGATAAATGCTGTTAATTAAATGTAAAAAGTTTAGCTTCCTTCAACCTGCAAAAACACTGAGAGGACTTTATGAACATTCTCACACCTGTTCTCAGGAGATTGATCGTTCATAGAGACTGTCCATTTTTCCAAAGTGTTCCTTTTTTTTTCTCCTTCATCCTCAGATGAAATTGTAACGGTGATGGCGGAGTCTGGCCTGCGGGGGGAGCCATGTCTAACACGGAGCGCAGGAAGAGAGAGGCTGTCGGTTCTGCGTTTTGGGAGAACGTGACCTCAAAGACGTTTGTGTGAAGTGAAGAGGAATTGGAATGATCTGACTGGATTAGGATTTACAGATACTGACTTTTCCTGTATTTATTTTGTAAGAGAAGTGGAACCATTCTGTGTATATAAAACAAACCCTTTACAATATCTGCAAGAATTCATATGCAAATATTCATTTTCCTACTGCACGAGAAGGCTGGGTCTGATAAAATACCAGGGCTGTAAATTCTTTCATCAATTTTATTCATCGTTAAGAAACACAATACATCAGTGACCATGGGAGAAAAGTGCAAATTTTAATAACAGTTCATCATAAGGCAACACTATTTATTTATTTAGAACGTGTTTGGTCACAACATGCGTACCATCCACTACAGGAGCATTCTGGAATGTATCGTGCATTTCGTTCACACCCACCATCTCAGCAGGGCCCGGAGAAGTGTTATGGAGCGAGAGGTTCAGTAGAAACCAATTCATTTAACGCCCTAAGATGCATTCCAGGTGACCTGGCCATCGTCACCGAGCTTCACGGCTCCACTTGCCACGAGCTCAAGGGCTGCTGGGAAGGCGCGGTGCTCCGCCCCCTTGATGCGCTCCGCCAGGCTCTCCTCCGTGTCGTCCGCCAGCACGGGCACCGCCTCTTGCACGACGATGGCTCCGGCGTCCACCTCCTCCTGCAGGCGCGCAGTAGCAAATGTTGGCTTCCAATACGTTTTATTTACGATTCTGGACCAGGTGTTGCTCCACCACTACTTACAGCCACAAAGTGCACGGTGCAGCCTGTGATCTTCACCTTCGCCAGCAGCGCCTGCCGCTGCGCGTTCACGCCCTTAAAGGAGGGCAGCAGAGATGGGTGGATGTTCAGCAGTTTCCCTGCAAACGCATAGAAGCAAAGTGGACATCTGCATCACTCACTCATACACCAATTTAGTCACCAAATGTGCATGCCTGGGGGCGGAAATTGGAGAACCTGAAGCCAATAGGGGGAGAGCATGCAAAATCTGCACACACACAGCTCGAGCCAAGATTCAAACTCCCAACCTTGGAGGTGTCAGGGCCACGAAGCTAACACACAATTTGGCTATGATTTATTAATATATTAATTTTCAAATAATATAATACAAAAGATTTACCATTCCACTTCTTCACAAATGTCCCAGTGAGGATCCTCATAAATCCAGCAAGACACACCACCTCCACGCCAAACTCCTCTAGAACCTGGTCTATCGTTGCGTCAAACTCGGCTCGGCTGCCGTATAGCTTGTGGTCAACCACCTGACAGACAGCGTTATCAAAGATTACAAAAAGATTTTCTGGGGGGCGATATCGCAAAATAATCAAATGATGTACTGTACACTTACTATACACAGGATTTATCAGACACCCTTATCCAGAGCGACTTACAATCAGCAGGGACAGGGACAGTGCCCCTCCCCCCCCGGAGACACTCAGGGTTAAGTGTCTTGCTCAGGGACACAATGGTAGTAAGTGGGATTTGAACCTGGGACTTTGTGGTCTTCTGGTTCACAGGTGAGTTGGTCACCCACTATGCTACTAGCACCCATTCATTGAAAGCCTTTGGTTCGCTCTGTAAATACCATTATCTTAATAACTCAGAACCAAACCTTTTTTTTCTTTTTAAAATATAAAGAATGTTTCCCAAAAGGAATGTTTTTAGCTTGTGTTTTTGGATCTTCAGTAACTCAGCTGTTCGAGCATCTTGTGGAACTTCATTCCACCACCTAGGAGGTGAACACTCTCCACACTCGGTGTACCACTGACACTCACCCGTGTCTGTATACCAGCCAGAGAAGCTCTTTTCAGGCCCAGCACCCCGGGCCGGTTGGAGATCACCACCACAACCTCGGCCGCACTCGATGGCTTCTTCGCTTGTTCCATCAAGGCTTGCAGATTAGTCCCTGCAACATAAACACATGTCCACACCTGGTCCATGTTTACATTTACAGCATTTATCAGTAGTGACATGGAGGTTTAGACCTGGGACTTCAGGATCTTCTGGTTCATTTACACCGTTATCCAGAGTGACTTACAATCAGTAGTTACAGGGACAGCCCCCCCCCCGGAGACACTCAGGGTTAAGTGTCTTGCTCAGCGACACAACGGTATTAAGTGGGATTTGAACCTGGGTCTCCTGGTTCATAGTCGTGTCTTACCCAACAGGCTACTACCACCTCTGCACAGTTTCACATCAAGGTGGAAATTGCAGTATTAGACCTGCTTTATTAAATTCATGTTCAATTATTAATGAAACACTGGCTCTGCTGCTTTATGGACAACCTCATTCTCAGGAATTCTTTATATTTATCCCATATAAAATATACAGAGTGTTTTTCTTTGTTATGCCTACCTCATATACATATACCTAACTCTGTGTCCTATTAGTTTGTTGTATTGCAGTATGTTTGTTTTGTATTTCTGTATACTGGACTGTATATGGCTAGGATGACTTTACTCTGTGCTTGGTTAATACCTGTTCCCGAGATGAGCACGCCTACTCTCGTGCGCTTGCGAGCATTATGATTTGACCGGGAGTTTCCGTTTGGGAGAGTGCTGGTGTCTGGACACGCCTCTGGCCCCGCCCGCAGACTGACAGAGAGATTCCGGATAGACACTGGCTCTGCACCTGGCAACAAAAAAAAAAGAAAAACCCGCACACATTTAAAATGAACTGCAAATAGTGCAAACAAAGGTGCATGAACAACTTAAAAAAAGGTTATTTAACGTAATTAACCCAACCCACCCGTCTGTTTGTGAGAAATTGATCCAACGATCCAGGCCTCCACCTCAGCCTGCAGCTGCCGCAGGACCCTCTGGGCATCCTGAGGTCCAACCACCAGAACTGCACCCAGACCCAGGTTGAATGTGCGGCCCATCTCCTCCTCGCTGAGACCGCCCTCAGCCTGCAGCCACGAGAAGACGGGGGGGATGCGCCAGCGGGAGGCATCTACACGGTGCACACACCGTTCATCAGCACATCTATGTGTTTATACAAGCTGTACAATCGAAGTGAGTTGATTTAAAGTTTTTCAAAATTATTAAGAATTTCTTCATATCCTTTGATCAGTAGAAAGATCTGATCGAGAGCTTTTATTTGATATAGATTTCACCCAAAAGTGGGCTCTCAGCCCTTGGAACGTGTACAGACATTTGATTGGCACTTCATCGATCTCAGCTCACCCAGGTCAACTGCCAGCTCCTTGGGCAGAACCCGTGGAATGTTTTCCAGCAGCCCGCCCCCGGTGATGTGGGCGTAGGCTTTCACCATTCCGCTGCGCATGATTGGCTGCAGGAGCCGGCTGTAGATCTTGGTGGGCGTCAGTAACGCTTGGCCTAATGAAATGAACATGAATGAATGAACCTGTGACTTCTGGTTCGTATTACCCACTAGAGGCAACTTCCATGTGCCATTTGTACCATAACAGTCGTACTGAATCAGCTTCTATAGAGCAGCAGTGCATTATTCCACCATTTTTTGCATCAGTCTTAATTAATTATGACAATCGCTTACCCACAGTCTGCCCGGGGGTCCCAAAAGGAGCTGGAGAGCCGAGCTGTAGTCCCGACCGCTCCAGGATCTTGCGGACCAGGCTGAAGCCGTTGCTGTGGACCCCAGAGGAGGCCACACCGATCAGCAGGTCCCCCTCGTCAATGTCCCCCAGTCTGGGCAGCAGCGACCCCCGCTCCACTGCCCCCACGCAGAACCCCGCCAGGTCATACTCGCCCTCAGCATACACGCCTGGCATCTCCGCAGTCTCCCCGCCTGCAAATGCCCAATTAATGAGGTTCACTTGCAGAGGTACGAACACTGTACACACTCAGTCCCGTAACTCACCCATCAGAGCACAGCCTGCCATTTTACAGGCCTCTGCAATCCCACCAATCACAGCAGAGGCCACGCCCACATCCAGCCTGCCACAGGAGAAGTAATCCAGGAAAAAGAGAGGCTCCGCCCCCTGGGCCAACACGTCATTAACGCACATTGCGACCAGGTCCTGGCCCAGAGTTCCATGCTGTCCGCAGGCCTGTGCAATCTACAAAATACACACAGCAACAGATTAAATACCCTAAACTGTACACTGTGGGCTCGCTGTATATGTTACAGTACCTTCAGTTTGGTCCCCACACCGTCTGTCCCTGAAACCAAGACGGGGTCGACGAAACCTGCCGCCTTCAGGTCAAAGAGTCCCGCAAACCCTCCCAGCTCAGCGTTGCACCCTAGTGGTCAAGAACAAGCAGAAACATTTTGCTGCTGATAACAAGTCTCTAATAATAATAATAATAATAATAATAAAGTCAAGTGATTGTCATTGTGATACACAGCAGCACAGCACACGGTGTTACACAGTGAAATTTGTCCTCTGCATTTAACCCATCACCCTGAGTGAGCAGTGGGCAGCCATGATAGGCACCCGGGGAGCAGTGTGTGGGGACGGTGCTTTGCTCAGTGGCACCTTGGCGGAGCAACCTTCTGATTACGGGGCCGCTTCCTTAACCACTAGGCCACCACCATTATTGTTACTACTAATAAAAAAATATATATTCTGTTTGGCTGTGGAAAACATGATCTGAACATTTTTGGTGGAGAAGACGACACTACCTGACCGGGAGGTGGCTTGGGCCAGAGGTTTGATCATGTCCACCAGTCTGTTTCCTGCGGCGATGTCCACACCGCTGTCCTTATAGGTCAGACTTCTACACAAGACACAAGTATTCTGAATCATAAGTCCTGGCTATGTGGTGTTCAATGTTTGGTTAGAAGAAGCCAGGCTAAAGAAGAGACCCCGGATAAGTCAGGCTTAAAGTGGAAGAACATTTATTACATCTTACATGAACAGTGAGACCCTGGATTACATGGAAAGAGCTAAAAAAAAAAAAAAAAAATGCAGTAACTTTTGGGCGGACAACAAGCACATCAAGCATGTAACAAATAAAAAAAATTCTCCTTTAAGAATTTGGTGTTTCAGGAATTCTGCCACTACTGACAGTCACAAATTCCACCCCAAAATTAAAGACATCAAGGCAATTTAGTACCTCAGTAGAATCTCAGGAAACCAAGTTACAAGAACAGAACTTTCTTATGAAACCACGTTACGTGGATATAAATGGGCACACCAGATAATGTGTGTGTGTGTGTGTGCTTTTCTCAAGCTTGGTGCAACACACACCTGGAGCGTGTGAGAAAAGCAATGGCGCGATGGCCAATGTCTCGCCGGTAGACGGCCTCTGGGAAGCCAACCACAGCCACGCCCTGATTGGCTTTATGCAGGGCACTCTCCAGGTCCGGCATCACAGCAGTGACTGTCAGCACACGCCCCCCACTGCTAACCACACCACCTCCCTCCTTCAGGGCGGTGCCAGCATGGAACACCTGTAGTCCCATGTCCTGCACCTGAGACAGGCCTGAGGGAGACAAAAAGGCAAATTACAGAAATATGTACTTAAAATGGAAATAGATGAACATATTTTAAATTAACTGAGTGGCTCATGCTCTCTAAACTCTGCTGATGTACCTGTGACCTCGATCCCCTTCTTGTACGCCCCAGGGTAGCCTGGACTGGCCATGACCACAGTCACTGCAGCGCTGCCCTCCAACCACACGGGGGCGCTGGCAGCCAAGTTGCCCTGTAGAGTGTTCTTCAGAACCTCATAGAGATCGCTCTTCAGCAGCGGCAGGAGGACCTGCGTGAGGTCAGGGGAGCAACTTTGCTTTACATTGTCCCTCTGGTGATGGTTAAGGCTGTGTTGGCAACCTAAATATCAGCAGTAGGGCTGCTACCAACGATTATTTTAATAATCGATTAATCTGTCAATTTTTTCTTTTTTATTATTATTATTAATCAGAGAATCGGAATTAAAAAAAAGAAAAGCATTAATTTCCGACTCTTTATTCAAGAACAAAAATAAATAAAATAAATAAAAATGGACTAACACAAAAAACACACATGTATGCTTTACATCTGCCAAATATATAGACTTTTAAAACAAATAAAGTGCCTCCTGAGCTGCCAGAACAATAAATAAAAAAATATATATAATTTACAGGATTTGTTTGCATGTCAGAACTTGTTCTCTACACTACACTGCAGATGCACACACATTTGCAGACAAACGCACTCACAAACTCTCACAATGACACACACTCTTTCCCTTTCTACATTGCAATGCATCAATGTGAGCATGTCCACCTGCTCCTGGCTCAGGCTCTGTATTTTCTTAGAGGCAGAAAACAGCCGCTCAGATTATGTTGATGTGGCAGGGATGCAGAGTTAAGAAGTGAAGTGATTGTCATTGTGAAACACAACGAAATGTGTCCTCTGCTTTTAACCATCACCCTTGGTGAAACACAGTGTGAAAGCTCTGACCAGGTGTCACCCGTTGTCTGTTTTGGCACGTGTATTAAAAAAAAAAACCTGCATACCACTGCTTGTTGTCTGGTTCCACTGGCTGAATCAGGCAAATGGCGTCAGAAACGCCATTCAAAGTGGCGCTTTTTTCATAAATACGCGTGTTTTTAGCATGAAACCATGTGTTAAAATGCAGGCGAATTATAGCCTACATGGCCTTGTATCTTCTTTCTACCTCCGCTAGTCAACAAGTCAATTATGAAATTTGTTGCCAACTCTTTTAGCAATCATTTTTTATTGATTTAATCGATGTGTTGTTGCAGCCCTAATCAGTAGTGATCAGTAGTTTAAACCCTTGATATTTGAGGTTGCATACACTTTTGAATGTGTCATTTAGATTGAAATGAAGTGATATTAGATCTCATTTTTCAATGTTTGCATTCGCCTTGATTATTCCATATTGGTCTTTTTCTTTTTTAGAATGATAGGGGGTAGAGCTGTAATTCTTGGCCTTAGCTCGACCAAACCAGATCTATAGTACCTTTCCACATGACTCACCGCTTGTAAATTTGTTTCGGTGATTGGTAAAAGTGCTTCGCATGTTTGATTAAATGTAATTCTTGTCCACCGTCGTCAGGTGATTTGTTTGTTTGTATGTTTTAAACCCGCTTATTTCGCCGTACATTTCATTTCCCTCTAAACCACTGCAATTTTAGAGCCGATTTTGCACTCATGCTATAATTCCTTGAGTGCATTGTACATCACCGGTTGACCCTTTCGATTCACCAGGCCATGATCCATAATCAGCTGGTCATAAGAATATCAAACCTGTTGTGTGGTTTGTTCTCACTGCTCATGAACTGAAGTTCAAGTAGCAACAGATGGAATCTTGACTTGCTCAGCTGTCACAGACAGAAGCAACCCTTTTTAAAGTGGTCTCGCCTACTTATCATGACTGGAATAACAGTGAGAAAAGTAAATCAAACTCATTTTTGTGATAGGTAGCAGTGGTAAGATAACGTATGTGAGGAAATGATCTGACCAACTGATCTTGTGTAGTTGGAGAATAGGAGAGGACCAAGTACTGAGCCCTGAGGGATTCCAGTGGAGAATTTGTGTGCAGCAAACACGAATCCCTTCCATGTCACCACTCATCAAGGTAGAAAACAAAACATTGCCATGCTAAGCCCCAAAATACAAGTCTCTTCAGAATAGACAGGAGAGGCTTGTGGATTACTATAAAATGCTGCAGAGAGAGGCCGAGGAAAATAAGAACAGATGAGAGTTATGCAGATCTGGCCGCATGTAGCTTCTCAGAAAGAGCAGTCTCGGTAGAACGACCTGCTCTGAAGCCAGACTGGTTGGGATCTAGGACGTTGTTCTGAGACAAATGAAGTGATAGCTGATTGTAGACACAGCTCTCAAGAACTTCAGAAAGAAACTGATCTAAGCTTTGAAAATTATTCTAGGGCAGTAGGCGAGTCGTCAGAGGGTACACCCCGCTTGACCTCACCTGGCACTCAGGGTCCCCAAAGCGGCAGTTGAACTCCAGCACTTTAGGCCCCTGAGGAGTCAGCATCAGCCCGGCATACAGCACACCTGAGCAGGGAGAACGGAATCGGTTACCTGGCAACGTCACCATGACCCTTCCTAAAGAAGCACATACACTCACCCACATACGGGGTGCCCTCCTCTCTCATCCCATCCACGGTCTTCTGCAGAACAGCGTCCTTTATCTGATCTAACAGCTCACGAGACACCTGAACACACACACACAGGGGTTATTTATGGGCTGTGGTATAAACCTCACGCTCCCTGTGGTTGCTTTTGAGGGTGTGTGTGTGTATGTGTACCTGTGGTGTGGGGCAATATGCACCCATGCCTCCTGTGTTGGGTCCCTGGTCTCCATCTTGCAGGCGTTTGTGGTCCTGGGCGGGAGGCATGGCTGCCACCGTGGTGCCATCAGTAAAACACAAACACTACATAAAGAAAGAGAGACAGACAGAAGTGAAGATCGCGAGCATTTGAATAATAAACATGGCGTATGTATGCATAACACCATCATGCATGAGAGCTAACAGAGTGTGGAAAGGTCACATAAGCCACATTTACATGATTCATTGTGCATTACAGCACCAGCAGAATGTTCATTATTTATCCACTCGCTGCCGGACTGTGCATTTACACGCCCACAGAAATATCTATTCTACATCCAAGCAATAAATAGAAATGAATAAGAAAAAAAACCCTCAATACCAGCAATGCAATTTGGAATAAAATTTTTCACTTACAGACACTTCCTCGCCCTCCAGCAGCTCCTCCACCACCACTGTCTCCCCTGCAGAGCCAAAGGCTTTATCCTGAGACAGACCAGGGTGTCAACATCCACACACACCACTGACAAACGGACCAAGGCCAGCAGGAGATCCGTACCTTCATGATCTCCTCCACTGCTCTGCAGGCCTCCTCTTTGTTCTGAGCAACAATCACACCTTTACCTGCAGCTAGGCCACTTGCCTTCACCACCAGAGCCGGGAAGTTGGCCCTGAACCCGGAGGCACAGCCATTACATTCCATTACAATTCAACAATTATTCTTAACTGCAGCCTCCTTACCCCACGATGAAACTGCAGGCCTGCTGCGGGTCTGTGAAGGAGGCCCAGCGGGCTGTGGGAATACCATGGCGCTCCATGAAGCTCTTCGAAAAGCTCTTACTGGCCTCCAATTGAGACGCCTTCGCCGAAGGACCGAAACAACGGACCCCTGCTGCAGTCAGGTCGTCCACAATACCTGCAGGGGAGGGAGATCCTGCATATTCCACTAGGAAAGTGCCATCGCTTTTCAAAAAGTCTGTTATTTCGCATTCCTTTCGAGGCTTGTCACAATACTGAAATTTCAAACTCTATACCGATACGAATACTATTTTCGATACTACAGGGGAAGAAAGAAACAAACGTGTGAATGTATTTAATTATTTTTTTGAATAAATAAAGGATACTTATATATATACTTATGTATATATAAAGGATATATATATATATATATATATATATATATATATATATATATATATATATATATATATATATATATATTAGATATATACATAAACAAACACACTACACTAAGAAATCAACAAATAAATGAGATAAAGGTATATTGATGTTTTTGATCCAAATGAAAAAAAGAAAAAAGAAAAAAAAAAAGCATTCATCGCTTCATTACATAATTTTCCCATTCATCTGATTTCCGAAATACTTCCAGACAGCTTTTTACACTCTCTAGCAAGTGATGTGCTGTAGAATTATGTTTAAAGTACAAAAAAGTATCTCTCATGTAAACATTGGGTCCTCCAGGTTGTCAGGGCATCGGCTGACCGCTGCAATGCCTGTTGAAAATTGCTGCAGGAGATTTCTGTGAACCAGAATTCCCTTCACCAAGAACCTTACAATCTAACTAGAGCCGGGTGATTATACGATTACTGGTGGCATGCGTGTCTGCCACGCAGGGAGCACAGGAGTAGAAACCAATCATCGTGCTGAATATTGTAAAGACATGATGTTTCACAACATTTACATTTCACTGCCTCTAGAACTTAAAAGGACGTGAATAAGTCTACACTTATCCTGTTAATGTTGTTATCTTGCTTTGTGCGTTCATAAACTGTCGGGTTTCAGACCAGACAGTCTAAAAGTGACAGCATCAGCGGAAACATTCACAATAAAAAAAATATATATATATATATATATCGATATGGGAAATGCTGTGTCTTATTGTGGGAGAAAAAGAGAGAAAGTGGGACGGAATGGGGTGCTCACCCGCAGCCAGAGGCACCTCTGGTCCTACCACAACTAGCCCAACATTGTGGTCCTTGCAGTACTGAGCTAGAATGGAATGATTACTCACAGATACCCCTGCAAGCAGAGATAAAGAACAGAAACTGGTCAAGTTGCGACATAAAGAACACTTACAGTGGCAGTAATGATGATATATATGATTCTGGACCACTTTATGATGATGATGATGATTATTATTAGTATTTCTTCAGAGGTTCCTTTTCTGATCGGACGTGAATGGTATTGCAATGAAACAAACGTACAATATCAGTTCAGATGTGCTCAAAAGACAATAAGTCACGTCTTATGCTGCTAGTGTGTAGTTTTCACTAGTGATAAATGTTACTAAATAGAAGTTAAATCATATGTTCTTACCAGAGTTACTGATCTTCTCACCACTGGCCGTCCCAGCATTTCCAGGAGCCACAAGAACCTGCTGGACGTCCGGTGACTGGGCCAGTTTCCAGGCCAGGGCGTGTTCCCTGCCCCCACTGCCCACCACCAGCACCCGCTCTGCCATGCTCACTGGGCACATGAAAAGCAGCACATTCAACTTCACCTCTTATTCCGGATACAAGGCTTCCAGGGACACCAAGCAACCAGTGAAGTGGAACCCAGCAGCACAACGAAACGTGTCCTCTGCATCGAACCCATCACCTTGGACGGTACCTTGATGGCCATGTGAGTAACCGCGTGTAAAAATTGACCTTCTTGGCACCCAGTGCATGGGCACGGCTGACCTTTACCGCAACGCTCCACCAAATGCTAATGTGACGCAACTGTCACCCATGGGTGGAACAGCAACCAAATCACTGGCTTCTCATTATCAGAGGACGAAGGGTTGTTTGAATCGGACGTCAGAGAGAGAGAAGAGCCCTGACTACCACACGAATCACAAGCAGAACTGAACCCCTTGGTCTCTATTGATCAGGACACAATCCGTTTCTTTTTTCTTCTTCTTTTTGGCTGTTATCTGTATCTCGCTGACAGGACGCACAGTGGAGGTACTGATGGGGTCTGATTAACGGAGTTAATAACTCGTTCATGTGACTCACGTGACCCTGCTGTGAAGAACAAGAACATCAACTGACACACCGAACTCAATTAAGAACTTCACGGTCTCACTCAGTCACTATGCATGCATGCACCACTAATATTCCGGCCAAGAAAGTTTAAAGTAGGTTCATTAAACCTGCTTCCCCCACCATCACCTCCATGATTCTTAATGAGGCATCCAGTTATCGTTCCAATAACTCAAAAATCACAGGACACGAAATAACTACGTACAGATATGATGAGAAATGGCGGCACGTGTTTAAAAAGTTCCGCGTCTGCCCGCCTCGTCCCAAGCTCGTTGAAAGGCCGGTCCACCCAGCTGCTGCCCGTCGCCTGGCGCTCAGCGGGAAAGTGGCGGAGAGTCTCGGTGCGCGGATCCTCGGACGAGATGGACGCTGGCGGCGCGTCAAAGCAAAGACCACGTGGGGCGAATCAGCGGCGCGCGCACTACCAACCATGCGAGTAAATCTGTAACAAAAAAATAAAATTAATAACCCAACAGGACATGGAAGCACACTCATTACAAATTACAACAGGCCTGATCAGTAATATTATTTTAAACTGTTTTTTTCGATCTGTGTCGAATGTAATTTCTTGTATGTAGTCCCTGTGTCGCGCTGTGGGATGCTGGGAATTGTAGTTTTTGTCTAAGCACCGGTTTTTAATGGTATGTGCTGCAGACATTGAATAGACAAATTTGCGCAAATGTTGTCATGTCAATTAAAGGTCCCTTATAATGAATTTTTCACTTTGTGGGATTATTTAACATTAATACGAGTTCCCCTAAACTCTCTATGTTCCTGCAGTGGCTAGAAATGGTGACAGATGTTAAGAGTGCTTTGGTCATTCTGCTTCACCGTTCAAAGAGCTGCATCTCAGACGGTCCCATTATGACGTCATAATGCGAAAGGTTACCCCCGTTTCTAATGCTTTGTCCGCTCAGAGAACTTGCCACACCTCCCCTAAAACTTCAACTACCGTCATGGATTGAAAACGTGCGAAACATGATTGGATGTGAAAATGAGCACAAATGTGTTTTTTAGTTCCATCACGCAACACTCTGAAGAACCAGAAAAACCCAATTTTATTTTTTTTTTTTTATGTTTGAAATACACCTCGTCCCATTTATATTACATTTACATCCCAGCTCTCTCCTCCTCGTTTGCATTTAAAGCTACAGACACCGAAACTGGACATCTCATTGTCGGACTGGCTAAATGTGGCTGTATTTCTGCACCAAGGCTGAATTTCAGAAAGAGACTTCAGATGCACTATTAGGGTACACTAGTCAAAGTCAAAGTCAGCTTTATTGTCAATTCTGCCACATGTACAGGACATGCAGAGAATTGAAATTACGTTACTCTCAGACCCATACAAGTAACATTAAACACAAAACAGTAACATTGAATACAAAGGTATAAATACAATTAAAAAAACACAATATACAATTTTAAAAACACCATATACAAATAAGGGCACATGGTGGAGAGTGCAAAACCATGTAGTGCAACAGAGGTAAGTTTAAAGTGACAAAGTGACAAGTGAGGTAGTTGGCAGACCAAAGCTGCACAGAGTGACTGGTGCATGGTCAGTTTGTGTGTGTTAGGGTTCAGAAAGTTTGTGGAGCAGAAGAGGGGAGTGGGGGCAGAGCCGGGAGGGGGTTGAGTTTCCTGACAGCCTGATGGGTGAAGCTGTCCTTCAGTCTGCTGGTCCTGGCCTGGAGACTCCGCAGTCTCCTCCCTGATGGCAGCAGGCTGAAGAAGGTTTGCATTGGGTGGGTGGGATCAGCTGCTATGCCGAGGGCTTTCTTGGTGAGGCGTGTGCTGTAGATGTCTTGGAGGGAGGGGAGAGGGACACCGATGATTCTCTCAGCTGCTCTGACTATGTGTTGGAGAGTTTTTTGGCAGGACGCATTGCAGGCTCCAAACCACACAGTGATGCAGCTAGACAGGATGCTCTCGATGGTTCCCAGGTAGAATGTGTACATGATGGGGGCTGGTGCTCTTGCTCTTCTAAGTTTGCGGAGGAAGTAGAGACGCTGCTGTGCTTTCTTGGCCAATGCAGTGGTGTTATTTGTCCAGGAGAGATCCTCAGTAATGTGCACACCCAGGAACTTGGTGCTGCTCACTCTCTCCACGGATGCACCGTTGATGGTCAGAGGAGCATGCTGAGTGTTTCCTCTCCTGAAGTCAACAACAATCTCTTTCGTCTTCTCCACATTCAGAGAGAGACTGTTGTCTCCGCACCACGTGGCCAGGCAGCTCACCTCGCTTCTGTAGTTGGACTCATCCCTGTTATTAATGAGTCCCACCACAGTCGTGGCATCCGCAAACTTGATGAAGAGGTTGGAGCAGCGTGACGGAGTGCAGTCATGGGTCAGCAGAGTGAAGAGAAGGGGGCTCAGCACACATCCCTGAGGAGCCCCCGTGTTAAGGACGATGGTGCTGGATGTGCTACTGCCAACCCGTACCGCTTGTGGTCTTCCTGTGAGGAAGTCCAACAGCCAGTTACACAGTGAGGTGTTGAGCCCCAGCTGGATCAGTTTTTGTGTGAGCTGTTGTGGGATTATAGTGTTAAATGCTGAACTGAAGTCTATGAACAGCATTCGGACATATGAGTCTTTTTTGTCCAGATGTGTGAGTGCTGAGTGGAGTGCAGTGGAGATGGCATCATCGGTTGAGCGGTTGGGTCGATATGCAAACTGGAAGGGGTCCAGTGAGGGGGGAAGGACAGACTTAATGTGCTTCATGACTAGCCATTCAAAGCACTCATTAAAGCAGGAAGGAGATGACTTTTCTGGCACCGGAATGATTGTGGTGTCTTTGTAGCAGGTGGGGACGACAGCCTGGGAGAGTGAGATGTTAAAGATGTCTGTGAAGACATCAGTGAGTTCCACTGCAAAGTCCTTCAGTACACGACCAGGAATGTTGTATTGGTCTTTCACTAAGACCAATATAAAAGCAAAAAGTATACATTTTAATAATAGAGGACCTTTAAGGTTCCACTTTAGGTGGTTTTGTCATTTTTATATCGGATGTGTGGACCTTTCATGAAAAAGGAATGTCCATAAATGAGGGCGTACTCCCCCACTGTTGGTGCAAATCCTGACCAGTAGATGTCAGTATTGCATTGCTATTTTTTTTGTGACGCACCGCCCATCAATACTGATCCCAGATAAGTGAGGACCGACATGGGGCTACTGCTGCCGACGCTCATACACTGATCTCAGATCAGCAGAGACCGTCCCTGTGCAAGCCATATAAAATAAAAGTGAAGTGATTGTCACATGTGATACACAGCAGCACAGCACACAGTGCACACAGTGAAATTTGTCCTCTGCATTTAACCCATCACCCTGAGTGAGTAGTGGGCAGCCATGACAGGCGCCCGGGGAGCAGTGTGTGGCGACGGTGCTTTGCTCAGTGGCACCTCAGTGGCACCTTGGCGGATCGGGATTCGAACTGGCAACCTCACGGGGCCGCTTCCTTAGGCCACCACTGCCCCTAAAAATATGGAACACTTCATATAAGTTTCGCTTTCACTTTCACCAAGCGGCGAAAGCAGGGGGGAACCAACACGGGCTTTATAACGCACACAAGGGCAAACGTGTGAATAAAAATGACAGGCGGCGGCGTCGTCGTGCTGTTGACGGTTTTGCTCGTCCATCACTGCTCAGGTGAGGAAAATAGTTCGCGGCCTTTTTGCCTTTGTTCGATATTACATTTAATTACGCACGTCGCGATGTGTTAAACTTGTAACTGGAAGTCGGTCCGACCGAGGAATCCACGAACGACCGGCGGTGAATTTACATTTACAGCGTTCATCAGACGCCCTTATCCAGAGCGAAGGACAGTCATTAGTTACAGGGACAGTCCCCCCTGCAGACACTCAGGGTTAAGTGTCTGGCTCCGGGACACGACGGTAGTAAGTGGGGTTACCACCGCCCTGTTGCTCGCGGCGCATATTTCTTCCATTTGGCGTCGCAGCCACAGCCCCGTCTCATTTACCGGCTGTTTCGCCCTTTTTGTTTATTTCCTTCAGTCACGATATACGAACATGAACCGTTTTTTTGATGATGACAACCAGTTAGTCCCTATCAGTGGTGGAGGAAGTACTGAAGCTTAGTACTTAAGTAAAAGTACAAGTAACCTGCTAAATATGTACTCAAGTAAAAATAGAAGTGCTACATCAAGTATTTTTTAAGTAAAAGTATTCACACAATGGTTTGTCTCAACATCTGGGGTGTGCCATTTTGTAGAAGCTTTGTATATACTGACTTATGCCTGTACTGATGTCATTGCTCGTAATAATTACAAGCAATTATACAGTATTTTTGTATTGGAAAGTTTGGTGTGCTTATTGTGCGTGCACTCTGCAATACTGTGTGTACCTTAGAATTATGTGGATGATAAGTTATTTACTAGGTATTACCCACTAATATACCATTAAGATACATTGTATTGAAAATGTTAAAAAAGAAAAAAAAAACTAAAGAACGAACGTGAACTAGTTCATTTTTTGAGCTGTGAACTTGGTTCAAAATGAATGTGAACTAGTTCAGTGTGAACTGGCACAACACTGAGCTGGACATTATACTAGCAAAGACATTAAGCTATATTCTCTGAGATAATAAACCAGTTTTATCCTACCACCGTGTTAATAAAATAATGAAGCTACACTGGTGTGATTACTATTTATACTATTTCTGTATGTCAACATACATTTCACTAGATAATAGTATCGTAACATGTCATAACATACCCAAAAGTATAGCATACCATAGCATAGCTTACCTCTATATGTTTTTTCAAAGGGGAGTTTTTAAATACCAACAATTCTTTATGTTGAGGCAGGCATGGGACGCAAAGAAATCGCAAGAAATTTGCTCCTTTGTACTCAAATACATTTCTTAAATACGGCCAAGGATTTCTTTGTGATTCGGAGCTGCAGGGCTTGTGTTCACGATCAGTTGATGCAGGCTCTGGGTCCATGTTGAGTGTCTCGTCTTCTTGAAATCAATCCGCTCTAGCAGCTCGTGCTGCAAACTGACGCGCACTCTGCCATCATTGGAGCTAATAAAGCCTGACTGGTAGGAAAAGGCAAACAACGCCAGAACGCGATAGGCAACTATTTTTTCATGCAATATGTTGAGGAAATTGTTTTTGAAAAATGTAATGAGTAACGGCATAAATTGTAGAAAGTACAGATAATTGCCGCAAAATGTAATGGAGTAAAATAAAAAGTATGCATAATTATTTATACTCAAGTAAAGTACAGATACGTAAAAATGTACTTAAGTACAGTAACGAAGTACAAATACTTCGTTACATTCCACCACTGGTCCCTATGCACCGCTAGCATAGAAGCTAATGTAGTTAGCTGGATAATTAGTAAACGTCCACCTCTGAGGATCACTTTACAAGCTCCTTAGATTCTTTTCATTAAGCTAATTCAACGTTGAAGTCGAGCTTTACTGTCATTTTGGATACATACGTGTTATACAGAATGAAACGTTCTACATGTGACATTTAAACAAAGTTACGTACTGCCATAAAGTGACCTTATGTCATAGGCAAACTGGACTACATAAGGTGGAATAATACATGTATGTAAGTAAATAATACTGCTGTGAAATATGGACCAGTGCATTAATAGATATTACATTTACAGCATTTATCAGACGCCCGTACCCAGAGCGACTTACAATCAGTAGTTACCGGGACAGTCCCCCCCTGGAGACACTTAAGTGGGTTAAGTGTCTTGCTCAGAGACACAATGGTAGTAAGTGGGATTTGAACCTGGGTCTTCTGGTTCATATGTGAGTGTGTTAACCACTAGGCTACTACCACCCTATATTACTACTACCACCACCATATTACTCAATATAACCGAGGTAGAGTGTGTGTCAGCCCGGAGTGGAGAGTTCCTGAGTGTCCAGGTGTCTGATGGCCTGTGGGATGAAGCTGTTGCCCAGCCTGGCAGTGAGGGTCCGAATGCGTCGTACCTTTTTCTGGATGGTAGGAGGGCGAAGTGTGCATGTGAGGGGTGTGTAGAGTCGTTCACAATGCTAGTGGCTTTCCGGAGGCTGACAGAGACACGAAGGGGACAGTGAGTCTCTGGACATGGGTTTAAATGGTCAAGGCAGTGTGAGGGTGATTGTTTTTTGTATTGATCTGTAATTATTTTTTCTTGTTTAAATTCTATACTCTATTGAATCTACTATTCAAGATGTGGGTGGTAGTAGCCTAGTGGGTAACACACTCGCCTGTGAACCAGAAGACCCAGGTTCAAATCCCACTTACTACCTTTGTGTCCCTGAGCAAGACACTTAACCCTAAAGTGGCTCCAGGGGGACTGTCCCTGTACCTACTGATTGTAAGTCGCTCTAGATAAGGGCGTCTGATAAATGCCGTAAATGTAAATGTAAATGAACCAAAAGAACCAAGCTCAAATCCCACTTACTGTCATTGTGTCCCTGAGAAAGACACTTAACCATAAGTTGCTTCAGCGGGGACTGTCCCTGTACCTGATTGTAAGCTCTGGAAAAGGCCGTAAATGTAAGATTCTGTGAAAATTAATATGAATGTTATTTCTTAAGGTATCTTACACCTAATGTGTGTTCAGATTTACCACAATGTCCAGTTCAAGGCGAACAAAATAGTTTTATTTTAGTCAGATTGGAGGGTGTTTGAATGTCTTTGAACATTTCAGAGGCAGGACCTGTGGACTTCGACAGGACGTAGACTCAAAAAGTTCTGAGATTTTCAGACCTTGTTTGAGCATAGTGTACTGCATTGTTTGTTGAGAATTGTTCAGGGACCTTTACATTGAGAAGATGATTCTTTATTAGTCCGACAACTGGGACATTTACAAAGAGAGGCAGGAATTGGTCTTTAACTGGATTAGATTAATTGATTGATATAGTGATATTTTTTCACATGGGTGACCTAGGAGTTGGTGCTTTTGTGTGTGTCTAGATATGTGTTTTTAAAATGATTTACTTTTTATTTTCATCTGCTCACATTTCCTGTCTCTCTTCATAACACACAGCTCAAGAATATGGGAAGACTGGAGGAAGTATCACGTTGACTCCACGGATAAAACTCTCAACGCCACCGAATACCATTTTATGGAAATGGGGTACCAAAAAGGTGGCTGAGAAAGATAGTCCCGACTTACCGACAGATTATTACGGGTGGTTTCAAGGCCGCACAACGTTGGATGACAATACTGGCAGTCTGACAATCTACAGATTAAGTTCTGGTGACGATGGGGATTATTCTGTTGAAATAAATGGCCAACTGAAAGTGGACAAATACCATCTGATTGTTAAAGGTGAGTCTGCCTGGTTATTGTATGTGGTTGCCAGATGCATTAGAAGACATTTGAATTAAAAGTTCTGATGAACTGTTCCAAAGTTGAAAAAAAAAGTAAAAAAAAATTGTTATTGCCCAAACCAAGACTTGACCAAGTAAATTCAAATTCTGATCGTAAATGATTAGAAATTTTGGATTCACTGGTGTGATAAATGCAGCACATTTACAAAACCTTTTTTCTGTATGTTCATGTTTTCCCATGGAATGTATACACTGATCAGCCATAATGATGAGAACATCTTGTTTTAGTTGCGTCTGCATTGGGTGGAATGCATTAGGCAGAAAGTGAACATTTTGTCCATGAATTTGATGTTCCTTGAAGCTGACAAAATTAAAAAAAGAAATCTGAACCCATGCAGGCCCATGTTCACCATAATAGCTTCTTCAATATGCAATCGACCATCAGAACCAGAGCATGGTGCCATGGAAGAACCTGTCCTGGCCTGATTATTCACATTTTTACATGATCCTTTACTTTTCTTGGGGAAAAGTGGCTCATGGCTCCAGGATGCAGTGCAGACTCCAAGATAAGCCAGTGCAGGCAGTGTGATCCTGGGAATCCTTGGGTCCCCCGTTTGTGTGTTTGTTACTTTGAGACGTACCACCTACCTAAACATTGCTGCTGCTGAACATGACATTCACCACTTCATGGAAACGGGATTCACTGATTGCAGCAGAATAATGCGCCTTGCCACAATGGAAAAAAATGTTTCAAGAATGCTTTGAGGAACAGAAAACACATCAGATGTCAGTCCAACAGAACATCTGCGGGATGTGCTGAAAAAACAAGTGTGATCCATGGAGACGCCAGCTCAGAACTTGCATACTAGGTCTGGTGTCCATGCCTCAACTGGTCAGGACATAATGGTCATAATGTTATGACTGATCGAGGTGTACTGTTCTCTGAAAGTCAGACATTTCGATAGGCCTTTCACGAGTGAACTGGACCATTTCTGTTCATTTTATTTGTAGTTATTTTTAACTGACTAAACTGACAAAATCTAGGCAACATTTGCAAGTTTACATTTGTTTATTGTTTCATTGTTATCTGAACATGTTTGTTTTTTTGTAATTTATGTTTTCAGACGATGCCACTATTCCTGAAATAAGCAAAGACTGTTCGGCGACTGAGTGTACACTGAAATGTAGTGGATCAGCTGATGAAAATGTTTCATGGCTCAAAATGAAAAATGGAAACAATCCAGAGGAAGAAGCTGTTCCTACGTTAAAGGTTGTTGAAAATGGTGAATTCACCAAGTTCCAGTGCAAGCTGTCAAAGCCATTGAGCTACAAGACCAGTAAAATCATGACTCTGCAGGAAATATTTCAAGGTGAGGTGGAGAAAGCTTTCTAGCCCTCAGAAAAATGAGACCAGTGCTAGAAGTCAAGTGCTGAAAAAGAACTGAACAGCGAACTAAATACTGAACGATTTTTTAAATGACATTTTGAATGGAGAGATGCCACCATATTCATAATAAGTCAACCACCTCACGTGATGTTTTCAGGTTATTGTCTCTTTGTCAAGATTAATTTTTTTTTTACAGAAAGTAACGTGGATAAATCTTGGGTTATTGCTGTCGCCGTCAGCCCCGTTTCATTTACCGGCTGTATCGCCCTTTTCTTTATTTCCTTCAGTCACGATATATGAACATGAACCGACTTTTGATGATGACGACCAGTTAGTCCCTATGCACCGCTAGCATAGAAGCTATTATAGTTAGCTGGATAATTCGTAAACGTCCACCTCTGAGGATCACTTTATAATGTCCTTAGATTCGTTGCATTAAGCTAATTCAACGTTGAAGTCGAGCTTTACTGTCATTTCGGATACATACGTGTTATACAGAACGAAACGTTCTACATGTGACATTTAAACAAAGTTACGTACTGCCATAAAGTGACCTTATGTCACGGGCAAACTGGACTACATAAACAGGGGACACAAGGAGTAAAGGGTAACATTTAACAAAAATGAATAATAGTGAAATGAATAATACATGTACGGAAGTAAATAATACTACTGTGAAAAAAGGACCAGTGCATTAATAGATATTACATTTACAGCATTTATCAGGCGCCCGTACCCAGAGCGACTTACAATCAGTAGTCACCGGGACAGTCCCCCCCTGGAGCAACTCAGGGTTAAGTGTCTTGCTCAGAGACACAATGGTAGTAAGTGGGATTTGAACCTGGGTATTCTGGTTCATATGTGAGTGTGTTAACCACTAGGCTACTACCACCCTATATTACTACTACCACCACCATATTACTCAATATAACTGAGGTAGATTGTGTGTCAGCCCGGAGTGGAGAGTTCCTGAGTGTCCAGGTGTCTGATGGCCTGTGGGATGAAGCTGTTGCCCAGCCTGGCAGTGAGGGCCCGAATGCTTCGTACCTTTTTCCGGATGTTAGGAGGGCGAAGAGTGCATGTGAGGGGTGTGTAGAGTCGTTCACAATGCTGGTGGCTTTCCGGATGCGCTGTGTGTGGTAAATGTCTGTTACGGAGGGAAGAGAGGCTCCAATGATCTTCTCAGCCTTGCTCACTGTCCGCTGAAGGGTCTCGCGGTCCAATGCGGTGCAGTTCCCAAACCAGACAGTAATGCAGCTTGTTAGAATGCTCTCAATGGTCCTTCTATAGAATGTGGTGCGAGATGGGCTTTTCTCAGCCTCTGCAAGAAGGCTGACAGAGACACGAAGGGGACAGTGAGTCTCTGGACATGGGTTTAAATGGTCAAGGCAGTGTGAGGGTGATTGTTTTTGTATTGATGTGTAATTATTTTTTCTTGTTTAAATTCTATACTTTATTGAATCTACTATTCAAGATGTGGGTGGTAGTAGCCTAGTGGGTAACACACTTGCCTGTGAACCAGAAGACCCAGGTTCAAATCCCACTTACTACCATTGTGTCCCTGAGCAAGACACTTAACCCTAAAGTGGCTCCAGGGGGACTGTCCCTGTAACTACTGATTGTAAGTTGCTCTGGATATGGGCGTCTGATAAATGACGTAAATGTAAATGTAAATGAACTAGAAGACCCAGGCTCAAATCCCACTTACTGTCATTGTGTCCCTGAGAAAGACATTTAACCATAAGTTGCTTCAGGGGGGACTGTCCCTGTACCTACTGATTGTAAGCTCTGGAAAAGGCCGTAAATGTAAGATTCTGTGAAAATTAATATGAATGTTATTTCTTAAGGTATCTTACACCTAATGTGTGTTCAGATTTACCACAATGTCCAGTTCAAGGCGAACAAAATAGTTTTTTTTTTTTGTCAGATTGGAGAGTGTTTGAATGTCTTTGAACATTGCAGTGGCAGGACCTGTGGACTTCGACAGGACGTAGACTCAAAAAGTTCTGAGATTTTCAGACCTTGTTTGAGCATAGTGTACTGCATTGTTTGTTGAGAATTGTTCAGGGACCTTTACATTGAGAAGATGATTCTTTATTAGTCCGACAACTGGGACATTTACAAAGAGAGGCAGGAATTGGTCTCTAACTGGATTAGATTAATTGATTGGTGGACTGATATTTTTTCACATGGGTGACCTAGGAGTTGGTGCATTTGTGTGTGTCTAGATATGTGTTTTTAAAATGATTTACTTTTTATTTTCATCTGCTCACATTTCCTGTCTCTCTTCATAACACACAGCTCAAGAATATGGGAAGACTGGAGGAAGTATCACGTTGACTCCACGGATAAAACTCTCAACGCCACCGAATACCATTTTATGGAAATGGGGTACCAAAAGGTGGCTGAGAAAGATAGACCCGACTTACCGACAGATTATTACGGGTGGTTTCAAGGCCGCACAACGTTGGATGACAATACTGGCAGTCTGACAATCTACAGATTAAGTTCTGGTGATGATGGGGATTATTCTGTTGAAATAAATGGCCAACTGAAAGTGGACAAATACCAGCTGATTGTTAAAGGTGAGTCTGCCTGGTTATTGTATGTGGTTGCCAGATGCATTAGAAGACATTTGAATTAAAAGTTCTGATGAACTGTTCCAAAGTTGAAAAAAAAAGTAAAAAAAAATTGTTATTGCCCAAACCAAGACTTGACCAAGTAAATTCAAATTCTGATCGTAAATGATTAGAAATTTTGGATTCACTGGTGTGATAAATGCAGCACATTTACAAAACCTTTTTTCTGTATGTTCATGTTTTCCCATGGAATGTATACACTGATCAGCCATAATGATGAGAACATCTTGTTTTAGTTGCGTCTGCATTGGGTGGAATGCATTAGGCAGAAAGTGAACATTTTGTCCATGAATTTGATGTTCCTTGAAGCTGACAAAATGAAAAAAAGAAATCTGAACCCATGCAGGCCCATGTTCACCATAATAGCTTCTTCAATATGCAATCGACCATCAGAACCAGAGCATGGTGCCATGGAAGAACCTGTCCTGGCCTGATTATTCACATTTTTACATGATCCTTTACTTTTCTTGGGGAAAAGTGGCTCATGGCTCCAGGATGCAGTGCAGACTCCAAGATAAGCCAGTGCAGGCAGTGTTATCCTGGGAATCCTTGGGTCCCCCGTTTGTGTGTTTGTTACTTTGAGACGTACCACCTACCTAAACATTGCTGCTGCTGAACATGACATTCACCACTTCATGGAAACGGGATTCACTGATTGCAGCAGAATAATGCGCCTTGCCACAATGGAAAAAAATGTTTCAAGAATGCTTTGAGGAACAGAAAACACATCAGATGTCAGTCCAACAGAACATCTGCGGGATGTGCTGAAAAAACAAGTGTGATCCATGGAGACGCCAGCTCAGAACTTGCATACTAGGTCTGGTGTCCATGCCTCAACTGGTCAGGACATAATGGTCATAATGTTATGACTGATCGAGGTGTACTGTTCTCTGAAAGTCAGACATTTCGATAGGCCTTTCATGAGTGAACTGGACCATTTCTGTTCATTTTAGTTGTAGTTATTTTTAACTGACTAAACTGACAAAATCTAGGCAACATTTGCAAGTTTACATTTGTTTATTGTTTCATTGTTATCTGAACATGGTTTTTTTTTTTTGTAATTTATGTTTTCAGACGATGCCACTATTCCTGAAATAAGCAAAGACTGTTCGGCGACTGAGTGTACACTGAAATGTAGTGGATCAGCTGATGAAAATGTTTCATGGCTCAAAATGAAAAATGGAAACAATCCAGAGGAAGAAGCTGTTCCTACGTTAAAGGTAGTTGAAAATGGTGAATTCACCAAGTTCCAGTGCAAGCTGTCAAAGCCATTGAGCTACAAGACCAGTAAAATCATGACTCTGCAGGAAATATTTCAAGGTGAGGTGGAGAAAGCTTTCTAGCTCTCAGAAAAATGAGACCAGTGCTAGAAGTCAAGTGCTGAAAAAGAACTGAACAGCGAACTAAATACTGAACGATTTTTTAAATGACATTTTGAATGGAGAGATGCCACCATATTCATAATAAGTCAACCACCTCACGTGATGTTTTCAGGTTATTGTCTCTTTGTCAAGATTAATTTTTTTTTTACAGAAAGTAACGTGGATAAATCTTGGGTTATTGCTGTCGCCGTCAGCCCCGTTTCATTTACCGGCTGTATCGCCCTTTTCTTTATTTCCTTCAGTCACGATATATGAACATGAACCGACTTTTGATGATGACGACCAGTTAGTCCCTATGCACCGCTAGCATAGACGCTATTATAGTTAGCTGGATAATTCGTAAACGTCCACCTCTGAGGATCACTTTATAATGTCCTTAGATTCGTTGCATTAAGCTAATTCAACGTTGAAGTCGAGCTTTACTGTCATTTCGGATACATACGTGTTATACAGAACGAAACATTCTACATGTGACATTTAAACAAAGTTACGTACTGCCATAAAGTGACCTTATGTCACGGGCAAACTGGACTACATAAGGTGGAAACAGGGGACACAAGGAGTAAAGGGTAACATTTAACAAAAATGAATAATAGTGAAATGAATAATACATGTACGGAAGTAAATAATACTACTGTGAAAAAAGGACCAGTGCATTAATAGATATTACATTTACAGCATTTATCAGGCGCCCGTACCCAGAGCGACTTACAATCAGTAGTCACCGGGACAGTCCCCCCCTGGAGCAACTCAGGGTTAAGTGTCTTGCTCAGAGACACAATGGTAGTAAGTGGGATTTGAACCTGGGTATTCTGGTTCATATGTGAGTGTGTTAACCACTAGGCTACTACCACCCTATATTACTACTACCACCACCATATTACTCAATATAACTGAGGTAGATTGTGTGTCAGCCCGGAGTGGAGAGTTCCTGAGTGTCCAGGTGTCTGATGGCCTGTGGGATGAAGCTGTTGCCCAGCCTGGCAGTGAGGGCCCGAATGCTTCGTACCTTTTTCCGGATGTTAGGAGGGCGAAGAGTGCATGTGAGGGGTGTGTAGAGTCGTTCACAATGCTGGTGGCTTTCCGGATGCGCCGTGTGTGGTAAATGTCTGTTACGGAGGGAAGAGAGGCTCCAATGATCTTCTCAGCCTTGCTCACTGTCCGCTGAAGGGTCTCGCGGTCCAATGCGGTGCAGTTCCCAAACCAGACAGTAATGCAGCTTGTTAGAATGCTCTCAATGGTCCTTCTATAGAAGGTGGTGCGAGATGGGCTTTTCTCAGCCTCTGCAAGAAGGCTGACAGAGACACGAAGGGGACAGTGAGTCTCTGGACATGGGTTTAAATGGTCAAGGCAGTGTGAGGGTGATTGTTTTTGTATTGATGTGTAATTATTTTTTCTTGTTTAAATTCTATACTTTATTGAATCTACTATTCAAGATGTGGGTGGTAGTAGCCTAGTGGGTAACACACTTGCCTGTGAACCAGAAGACCCAGGTTCAAATCCCACTTACTACCATTGTGTCCCTGAGCAAGACACTTAACCCTAAAGTGGCTCCAGGGGGACTGTCCCTGTAACTACTGATTGTAAGTCGCTCTGGATATGGGCGTCTGATAAATGACGTAAATGTAAATGTAAATGAACTAGAAGACCCAGGCTCAAATCCCACTTACTGTCATTGTGTCCCTGAGAAAGACATTTAACCATAAGTTGCTTCAGGGGGGACTGTCCCTGTACCTACTGATTGTAAGCTCTGGAAAAGGCCGTAAATGTAAGATTCTGTGAAAATTAATATGAATGTTATTTCTTAAGGTATCTTACACCTAATGTGTGTTCAGATTTACCACAATGTCCAGTTCAAGGCGAACAAAATAGTTTTTTTTTTTGTCAGATTGGAGAGTGTTTGAATGTCTTTGAACATTGCAGTGGCAGGACCTGTGGACTTCGACAGGACGTAGACTCAAAAAGTTCTGAGATTTTCAGACCTTGTTTGAGCATAGTGTACTGCATTGTTTGTTGAGAATTGTTCAGGGACCTTTACATTGAGAAGATGATTCTTTATTAGTCCGACAACTGGGACATTTACAAAGAGAGGCAGGAATTGGTCTCTAACTGGATTAGATTAATTGATTGGTGGACTGATATTTTTTCACATGGGTGACCTAGGAGTTGGTGCATTTGTGTGTGTCTAGATATGTGTTTTTAAAATGATTTCCTTTTTATTTTCATCTGCTCACATTTCCTGTCTCTCTTCATAACACACAGCTCAAGAATATGGGAAGACTGGAGGAAGTATCACGTTGACTCCACGGATAAAACTCTCAACGCCACCGAATACCATTTTATGGAAATGGGGTACCAAAAAGGTGGCTGAGAAAGATAGACCCGACTTACCGACAGATTATTACGGGTGGTTTCAAGGCCGCACAACGTTGGATGACAATACTGGCAGTCTGACAATCTACAGATTAAGTTCTGGTGACGATGGGGATTATTCTGTTGAAATAAATGGCCAACTGAAAGTGGACAAATACCAGCTGATTGTTAAAGGTGAGTCTGCCTGGTTATTGTATGTGGTTGCCAGATGCATTAGAAGACATTTGAATTAAAAGTTCTGATGAACTGTTCCAAAGTTGAAAAAAAAAGTAAAAAAAAATTGTTATTGCCCAAACCAAGACTTGACCAAGTAAATTCAAATTCTGATCGTAAATGATTAGAAATTTTGGATTCACTGGTGTGATAAATGCAGCACATTTACAAAACCTTTTTTCTGTATGTTCATGTTTTCCCATGGAATGTATACACTGATCAGCCATAATGATGAGAACATCTTGTTTTAGTTGCGTCTGCATTGGGTGGAATGCATTAGGCAGAAAGTGAACATTTTGTCCATGAATTTGATGTTCCTTGAAGCTGACAAAATAAAAAAAAGAAATCTGAACCCATGCAGGCCCATGTTCACCATAATAGCTTCTTCAATATGCAATCGACCATCAGAACCAGAGCATGGTGCCATGGAAGAACCTGTCCTGGCCTGATTATTCACATTTTTACATGATCCTTTACTTTTCTTGGGGAAAAGTGGCTCATGGCTCCAGGATGCAGTGCAGACTCCAAGATAAGCCAGTGCAGGCAGTGTGATCCTGGGAATCCTTGGGTCCCCCGTTTGTGTGTTTGTTACTTTGAGACGTACCACCTACCTAAACATTGCTGCTGCTGAACATGACATTCACCACTTCATGGAAACGGGATTCACTGATTGCAGCAGAATAATGCGCCTTGCCACAATGGAAAAAAATGTTTCAAGAATGCTTTGAGGAACAGAAAACACATCAGATGTCAGTCCAACAGAACATCTGCGGGATGTGCTGAAAAAACAAGTGTGATCCATGGAGACGCCAGCTCAGAACTTGCATACTAGGTCTGGTGTCCATGCCTCAACTGGTCAGGACATAATGGTCATAATGTTATGACTGATCGAGGTGTACTGTTCTCTGAAAGTCAGACATTTCGATAGGCCTTTCATGAGTGAACTGGACCATTTCTGTTCATTTTAGTTGTAATTATTTTTAACTGACTAAACTGACAAAATCTAGGCAACATTTGCAAGTTTACATTTGTTTATTGTTTCATTGTTATCTGAACATGGTTTTTTTTTTGTCATTTATGTTTTCAGACGATGCCACTATTCCTGAAATAAGCAAAGACTATTCGGCGACTGAGTGTACACTGAAATGTAGTGGATCAGCTGATGAAAATGTTTCATGGCTCAAAATGAAAAATGGAAACAATCCAGAGGAAGAAGCTGTTCCTACGTTAAAGGTTGTTGAAAATGGTGAATTCACCAAGTTCCAGTGCAAGCTGTCAAAGCCATTGAGCTACAAGACCAGTAAAATCATGACTCTGCAGGAAATATTTCAAGGTGAGGTGGAGAAAGCTTTCTAGCTCTCAGAAAAATGAGACCAGTGCTAGAAGTCAAGTGCTGAAAAAGAACTGAACAGCGAACTAAATACTGAACGATTTTTTAAATGACATTTTGAATGGAGAGATGCCACCATATTCATAATAAGTCAACCACCTCACGTGATGTTTTCAGGTTATTGTCTCTTTGGCAAGATTAATTTTTTTTTTACAGAAAGTAACGTGGATAAATCTTGGGTTATTGCTGTCGCCGTCAGCCCCGTTTCATTTACCGGCTGTATCGCCCTTTTCTTTATTTCCTTCAGTCACGATATATGAACATGAACCGACTTTTGATGATGACGACCAGTTAGTCCCTATGCACCGCTAGCATAGAAGCTATTATAGTTAGCTGGATAATTCGTAAACGTCCACCTCTGAGGATCACTTTATAATGTCCTTAGATTCGTTGCATTAAGCTAATTCAACGTTGAAGTCGAGCTTTACTGTCATTTCGGATACATACGTGTTATACAGAACGAAACATTCTACATGTGACATTTAAACAAAGTTACGTACTGCCATAAAGTGACCTTATGTCACGGGCAAACTGGACTACATAAGGTGGAAACAGGGGACACAAGGAGTAAAGGGTAACATTTAACAAAAATGAATAATAGTGAAATGAATAATACATGTACGGATGTAAATAATACTACTGTGAAAAAAGGACCAGTGCATTAATAGATATTACATTTACAGCATTTATCAGGCGCCCGTACCCAGAGCGACTTACAATCAGTAGTCACCGGGACAGTCCCCCCCTGGAGCAACTCAGGGTTAAGTGTCTTGCTCAGAGACACAATGGTAGTAAGTGGGATTTGAACCTGGGTATTCTGGTTCATATGTGAGTGTGTTAACCACTAGGCTACTACCACCCTATATTACTACTACCACCACCATATTACTCAATATAACTGAGGTAGATTGTGTGTCAGCCCGGAGTGGAGAGTTCCTGAGTGTCCAGGTGTCTGATGGCCTGTGGGATGAAGCTGTTGCCCAGCCTGGCAGTGAGGGCCCGAATGCTTCGTACCTTTTTCCGGATGTTAGGAGGGCGAAGAGTGCATGTGAGGGGTGTGTAGAGTCGTTCACAATGCTGGTGGCTTTCCGGATGCGCCGTGTGTGGTAAATGTCTGTTACGGAGGGAAGAGAGGCTCCAATGATCTTCTCAGCCTTGCTCACTGTCCGCTGAAGGGTCTCGCGGTCCAATGCGGTGCAGTTCCCAAACCAGACAGTAATGCAGCTTGTTAGAATGCTCTCAATGGTCCTTCTATAGAAGGTGGTGCGAGATGGGCTTTTCTCAGCCTCTGCAAGAAGGCTGACAGAGACACGAAGGGGACAGTGAGTCTCTGGACATGGGTTTAAATGGTCAAGGCAGTGTGAGGGTGATTGTTTTTGTATTGATGTGTAATTATTTTTTCTTGTTTAAATTCTATACTTTATTGAATCTACTATTCAAGATGTGGGTGGTAGTAGCCTAGTGGGTAACACACTTGCCTGTGAACCAGAAGACCCAGGTTCAAATCCCACTTACTACCATTGTGTCCCTGAGCAAGACACTTAACCCTAAAGTGGCTCCAGGGGGACTGTCCCTGTAACTACTGATTGTAAGTCGCTCTGGATATGGGCGTCTGATAAATGACGTAAATGTAAATGTAAATGAACTAGAAGACCCAGGCTCAAATCCCACTTACTGTCATTGTGTCCCTGAGAAAGACATTTAACCATAAGTTGCTTCAGGGGGGACTGTCCCTGTACCTACTGATTGTAAGCTCTGGAAAAGGCCGTAAATGTAAGATTCTGTGAAAATTAATATGAATGTTATTTCTTAAGGTATCTTACACCTAATGTGTGTTCAGATTTACCACAATGTCCAGTTCAAGGCGAACAAAATAGTTTTTTTTTTTGTCAGATTGGAGAGTGTTTGAATGTCTTTGAACATTGCAGTGGCAGGACCTGTGGACTTCGACAGGACGTAGACTCAAAAAGTTCTGAGATTTTCAGACCTTGTTTTAGCGCAGTGTACTGCATTGTTTGTTGAGAATTGTTCAGGGACCTTTACATTGAGAAGATGATTCTTTATTAGTCCGACAACTGGGACATTTACAAAGAGAGGCAGGAATTGGTCTCTAACTGGATTAGATAAATTGATTGATATAGTGATATTTTTTCACATGGGTGATCTAGGAGTAGGTGCATTTGTGTGTGTCTAGATATGTGTTTTTAAAATGATTTACTTTTTATTTTCATCTGCTCACATTTCCTGTCTCTCTTCATAACACACAGCTCAAGAATATGGGAAGACTGGAGGAAGTATCACGTTGACTCCACGGATAAAACTCTCAACGCCACCGAATACCATTTTATGGAAATGGGGTACCAAAAAGGTGGCTGAGAAAGATAGTCCCGACTTACCGACAGATTATTACGGGTGGTTTCAAGGCCGCACAACGTTGGATGACAATACTGGCAGTCTGACAATCTACAGATTAAGTTCTGGTGATGATGGGGATTATTCTGTTGAAATAAATGGCCAACTGAAAGTGGACAAATACCATCTGATTGTTAAAGGTGAGTCTGCCTGGTTATTGTATGTGGTTGCCAGATGCATTAGAAGACATTTGAATTAAAAGTTCTGATGAACTGTTCCAAAGTTGAAAAAAAAAGTTAAAAAAAATTGTTATTGCCCAAACCAAGACTTGACCAAGTAAATTCAAATTCTGATCGTAAATGATTAGAAATTTTGGATTCACTGGTGTGATAAATGCAGCACATTTACAAAACCTTTTTTCTGTATGTTCATGTTTTCCCATGGAATGTATACACTGATCAGCCATAATGATGAGAACATCTTGTTTTAGTTGCGTCTGCATTGGGTGGAATGCATTAGGCAGAAAGTGAACATTTTGTCCATGAATTTGATGTTCCTTGAAGCTGACAAAATAAAAAAAAGAAATCTGAACCCATGCAGGCCCATGTTCACCATAATAGCTTCTTCAATATGCAATCGACCATCAGAACCAGAGCATGGTGCCATGGAAGAACCTGTCCTGGCCTGATTATTCACATTTTTACATGATTTATATGATTGGATGCATATCCTTTACTTTTCTTGGGGAAAAGTGGCTCCAGGATGCAGTGCAGACTCCAAGATAAGCCAGTGCAGGCAGTGTGATCCTGGGAATCCTTGGGTCCCCCGTTTGTGTGTTTGTTACTTTGAGACGTACCACCTACCTAAACATTGCTGCTGCTGAACATGACATTCACCACTTCATGGAAACGGGATTCCCTGATTGCAGCAGAATAATGCGCCTTGCCACAATGAAAAAAAATGTTGCCACACTGAAAAAAGAATGCTTTGAGGAATTTGTTTGTTTCATTTGTTTGTTTGTTTGTTTTTTTGTCATTTATGTTTTCAGACGATGCCACTATTCCTGAAATAAGCAACGACTGTTCGGCGACTGAGTGTACACTGAAATGTAGTGGATCAGCTGATGAAAACGTTTCATGGCTCAAAATGAAAAATGGAAACAATCCAGAGGAAGAAGCTGTTCCTACGTTAAAGGTTGTTGAAAATGGTGAATTCACCAAGTTCCAGTGCAAGCTGTCAAAGCCATTGAGCTACAAGACCAGCGAAATCATGACTCTGCAGGAAATATTTCAACATGAAGTGGAGAAAGCTTTCTAGCTCTCAGAAAAATGAGACCAGTGCTAGAAGTCAAGTGCTGAAAAAGAACTGAACAGCGAACTAAATACTGAACGATTTTTTAAATGACATTTTGAATGGAGAGATGCCACCATATTCATAATAAGTCAACCACCTCACTTGATGTTTTCAGGTTATTGTCTCTTTGTCATGTTTTTTTTTTTTTTTTTTTTTTTTACAGAAAGTAATGTGGTTAAATCTTGGGTTTTTTCTGTCACCGTCAGCCTCGTTTCATTTACCGACTGTATCGCCTTTTTCTTTATTTCCTTCAGTCACGATTTATGAACCTGAACTGACTTTTGATGATGACGACCAGTCATCGAACAGGATCTGCGTGAATCTGCCAGGACCTGACCGCAGGGGCTGATCACCCTGGGTCACCAATGTAAGATGGGACGTCTTGGAGACATGACACTCCTGTGCCTTTGTTGTGCATAGAGATTCAACTCCTCTGTTTTTGCATCCCTTTGTCAAACTGCATCGCAACATCCCCCGAGCCATGTGCCGGCCGTCTGGACCGCCTACCCTCTTTGTCTTCCCCAGACGGGAAACAACAGGTTCTGATTGGTCTGTGACAACTTCCTTTAGGCCAGTGCTATAAAGATCTGTTCACATGTGTGGAAGGGACCAGCAGACTTTCCATTGGTACCTTTTTACATACAATATTCACATGTAACTCTAATAATAATTTACCGGTGTTAATAAATTAGAAACTGTTCATCCTTTTAACCTCTATTGTGCCACGCCTCTTTCTGCCAGGTAACATCAAGTGGGAGTGGTTTTAATACTGTGTTTTTGTGTGTGTAGAGAGAGAGTTTTTTTACACTCTGTTCTCTCCCCACTCCTTTTTTTACACCAAGATCCATCTCCAAAACTGGTGCTACAGTCAGTGTCCTTGGCTGATTCCGCCGGGAGTTTCCTTTTTTTGTCGTTTGGGGACGCTTGCTTGCTGAGTTAAAAATACTCCACCTCAAAACATTTAATTAAAACAGTAGAGCCTAGAAGATTAATAAATCCAAAACAAAAATGATAAGGAAAATTGCATATTTGCTTTATTCTGTAGTCAACTGAATTGATCCAAGTAAATGGGTGTCATTTTCCTAATTGTGTTGATTGAACGAGTACTCGCCGTGTGAACAAGAACAGGTTAAAGTCCTGTGAGTGAGATCACGGTTAATTGTGAGCCTCTTACAACAAGATCAGACGTAAAAGCAAATCGTGAGTCGTTTAGGATGAGAACGGTATCTGTGAATCGTTAAAGAAAAAAATCAGTTGTCTTGAGTTGACTAGGCAAGACCAAAAACTGTGAATTCCCCCTTGTGAGCTTGTGGGAATGAGACCAGTAAAATATGGAAAATAAAAATGGGAAAAGTGACACTCCTACTAGTTGTGAATAAATGGTAGTTTATGTGTATGAGAGGGCAGATCTCCTTCTCTTTCTCTGGTGTCTGAGCGTGTTAGCGCAGATATGTGCATGTAAGAGCACAGAATTAGCATGCGCAGACATCTAAGAAACTTAAGTTAATGATACAAATGAAACAAAAATATGGTAAAGATGTAATTATCTTGTGGACTGGCATGAAAATTACGGTTTTCCTGCGAGTCTCTTAGTCAAACTCAGCTAAAAAAGCTGAAGCTGAGTGTCGCCTGCTGACACTCCAGCCTCTGTGTGTGTGTGTGTGTGTGTGTGTGTGTGTGAGAGCATCTGCACGCATTGGCAGACCTTATCTTTCCCTCTCTCTCTGGTGTGTGTGTGTGGGGCGCCACTCTCTCTCTCGTTTTGTTTTGAGACTCTTAGCAATAGATTTTACCGTCTGGGCATTTTGCAGAACTCTTGGGCCTGCAGGCCGACCGGAATCTGAAGCTCCACCCTTCCCACCCTAAAAATCATCATGACCCCTGCTGGAGCAACCGCTACAGGAACAACAGAAACCACCACAGCACGATGACGTCACTGCTTCGACTCCACAGGAGAAATCCACCATCAGAGCAGCTGACCCATTCTCTCCTCCCAAGACTCGTTCAGGCGCCACTTATGAGTTGGATGCCACACCATCATCTGGACAATCAGGACCCTCAACTACAACCCTCCGAATGGACGACTGAAGATCTTCTGAACTCTTCTAAGCACCTCCCAAATGCAGATCGAGGGGGTGCAGCCCTGTCCAGAGCCATGAATGATTTCATCAGAGAATTCACACCGACATCCACCAAAATGGCTCGAGTCCTGCTACAGACGCTGGGCAGATGCTTCAGTGCATCTCGCTGACGTTCTGCGCCACGCCAAGGCCAGACAGGTTGAAGCAAGGGTCAAGGAAGACAACTCACTCATGCTGCTGCAACCCCCACTCCATATCATGGCAAGGCCCGCCAACAGAGCAAGAAACAGTGTGATGTGTGCTTCAGCTGTGCCAAAGCAGACATTGGGCAACAGAATGCACCGACAAACACAGAAGAAGAGGATTTGGCGTTTACAGTGGCGAGAGATGTGGACACAGAGGAGGACACATCCACCACGGACATCCCCAATTGGACTGAAAAGGTGAAGCGGGTGGAGCTCCAGACGAAGTCCTGGAGGAAGTTTCAAATAAGGTCAGTCACACCTACACTGACACTCACGCTGAATACAAACACATAGGGTGGTAGTAGCCTAGTGGGTAACACACTCGCGTATGAACCAGAAGACCCGGGTTCGAATCCCACTTACTACCATTGTGTCCCTGAGCAAGACGCTTAACCCTAAATTGCTCCAGGGAGACTGTCCCTGTAACTACTGATTGTTAGTCGCTCTGGATAAGGGCGTCTGATAAATGCTGTAAATGTACATACACCCATTCCACACCCCCCACACTCCCCAAACACACACTGATACACGCATCCCTCTGACAAGCATTTTGATGACCAATATGACGCTGTATTATTTTTTTTTTTCATGATTTAAATGATTGACCATTGAGATGACTACATAGTTCTGGTTATAAGGGCATGCTGTGCCCTTTTTGTTTCCTTGAACCCAGACCCCACCTTTTTAAAAAATAAATAAATAACTAAAAATAAATAAAAAATAATAATAATATCTGACAAGTTTCACTGGTAAAAATTATGTTGTGACACAACTGTCTGGACTTTGACTGGACGGATCTTTTTCGTTTTTTTTTGTTTTGTTTTATGTCTAAGTTCTGTTTATTTACAGCTCTCTCTCCATCTGTCCCCCCTGAATTGGCCCACCACCGCCCATGTAGTGTTTGAAGAAAGAAAAAAAGAAAGAAGAAAGAATTATTGTCTCAGTTTAGGATTGCATTTCAGTTGCATTTTTGCCTCCAAATCTGTTACATTTTCTTGTCACATTATTAGTGGAAAAAGACAAACACTCACATCCATTACTGTAAAACAGTTGTTGTCATTTATTGGCTTTTGTTCCTACTGTAGATTGTTTGTTTCAAAGTTCAGCATGCCTTTAACTGCCCTCACTCATTCTAAATCAACGTCTTATCAGGTACTGTGGAACCCTGATGCAGAGAAGGCCCTCTTAGCTTTAAACAGGCCTTGTAATCCCCACCCACATTAGGCTTGACCGAGCCCTCCAAAAATATGGCTGTATGACCTCTGTTCTCAACCACATGGTGATTCGCTGCGTCCCGTAACTTGTTTTTCATGCATTCTTTTAATTATTTAGTTGTTTATGTAGTTATTTTGGGGAGGGGCAACTGTTTTTTTTTTTTTTTTTTTTCAGTAAAGATGCTACACGGGTTTTTGATGCAATTTGGATGTTACTTAATCGGCAACTGTTAATTTCACTTTTTTTATTATCCACAGTTTTTTTTTTAACAAAAAAAAAACAAGTAAAACAGAACACGACAAGAACCACAGAACACTAAGGGGAATCGTGTATCTTTCTTTTTTCATGCTCTCCTTCACCTGATTTCTTGGACAGTCTTGATTATCCTGATTTTTGTTCTCTTTGTGGATGGATCAGCTTTCCGCCTACCTGATGGTTCTTCTTGCATTGGGTATGCATTCAGTGATGCCCACTCCACCTTGAAATCTGTTTTTTTTATTTTGCCTTCCTGCCACTCAGCTCATTACGCATGCATGCACCTTAGCTGCAAACAAACTGCTACCATCTACACTGATTCACGTTATGCTTTTGGTGTTTTTTTATGACTATGGGGCAGTGGTGGCCTAGCGGTTAAGGAAGCGCCCCCGTAATCAGAAGGTTGCCGGTTCAAATCCTGATCTGCCCCAGGTGCCACTGAGGTGCCACTGAGCAAAGCACCGTCCCCACACACTGCTCCCCGGGCGCCTGTCATGGCTGCCCACTGTTCACTCAGGGTGATGGTTAAATTCAGAGGACAAATTTCACTGTGTGCACCGTGTGCTGTGCTGCAGTGTATCACATGTGACAATCACTACACTTTACACTTTTTTTATGGTACCCTGTGGAAACACGGATGGTCTCTTAAATCTGATTTAGCTTCCAAGCCAGATTTCTGTGTGTAAATGTACAACTCTTACTAACAGCTCTGATCCCATCTCTGCAGGAAATGCACAAGCAAATGCAGCTGTGAAGACTGCAGCATGTTCACCACTTCTAACTCTGATTCAGGCCAGATCTGCTTCTTCCACTCAACTCACTTCAGTAGCCTAAATTGCCAATTTGTGTTAAATTGACCCATGGATTGGATCAAAAGGAGGGATGATGTGAGCTATTGCAGCTCATTGGTTCACAAAAAGACTTCATGATGTACACAAGAATGAGAAAAAGCAGCAGAATTGGCTTGAGTCCATGTTGAATCTTTTTTGTAATGCCACCTAACACAGGCCCCCTCAAGAAGGACTTCACCATTGAACACTGCCCTGTGTGAAAATTACATGTTAACCTATTGTGTGTCTCACCAAACGTCTGTCAGATATTCATTCCCAGTTGTTGCTGCCCTTCCACAACTAGCCGAGATCCAACTCAATTACTTCCAGCCAGGAGACTTTGCCCCAACCATCAATGCTGAATGGGACCCTTCCAGATCCTGCTGACAGCTCACACAGCAGTCAAGATCGCAGACAGAGCCACGTGGATCCACGCATCCCACACTAAGAGGGTACCAGTACCTCCAACCCAAGCAGACAGCAAACCCGAGCAAGATCAGTAAAGGAAACCTGTGTCCTTACTGCAACACGTAGCGTGCCAAGCTACCAACCCAGCTCATCATGGATGAAACTCGCCCCTGGCACTCTTTTCGTATATATTGCTGGTCCCTGAGAGGAACCATGTGCTTTCTCCTCATCAGCATCATCACTACACCCCCCATCCTTCTGTGGCATGAATACTTCAGCCAGCCGACACCCAGCCCAACCTCCACCCCCACCTCTGTCCCCACCAACTCTACCCTCTCCTCGAGCTCAACGACCTCTTATATTTACCCTCTGTCATGAAGGAAGAGACCTGCCAATGTGCCAACTAGTGCTTCCCGATGCCATATTAACCAGGCTTACAGGTCTCTCATCCAAGTGTGTTTTCCCATTAACTCTTCTGCCACCATTTCAGTTCCACTAACTGGCTTGTCCTCCAAGGGACATAGAGCAATTGACTATGCAGGCTACCCTTGGTACACGACTAATGACCTGTTTTCTATTATTTTATGCCAAGAACCTGTGAATGTCGCTAGCAAGCCCACTCGGAGCCCCACATCTGTCTCCATTGGTGTTAGTGTTGTCTCTAACTTAACCACTGACGACTATTTTGATTTGATCACAAGAATATCTGGCAACACTAATAACTGGTTATTACTTGCAGAAGCTACTGGTGACACTGTCAAATCTGATAGCATTGTATGTTTGGAACCTCTCCCATTGTTGATGGTTGTTCCCACTCCACCTGAACTGAATTTGACCTGTCTTATGACTTAAGATAACCTTGATTTTATTTGCTCTTCTTGGTATCTCCCTTTTTCCTGTAGGACCTAAACCTGTTTCTGATGCCAAAAGTAGCTCATAACAATTTTACATGTTTTGTTCCATGTTGGTATTATGCACTGTGTATTGTGCATCCATTCATAATCCGCCTTTATCTAGTTTTTATCTCTCTTTCTCCTATGTTTACTCTCACTTAGTTGAAAGATTTTGTTTTTTGTTTTGTTTGATTCCCCTGATCCAACTTACATAGATGCCATAAGTATTCCCAGAGGCGTACCTGATGGATACAAACTATATAATCTAGTAGGTGCAGGCTTTGAATAATTTGTTTTTGATAACCTAACTACAATCAATTACAATATGCAGTGCTTATCAAACTTTATAAGAGACGGATTTGAAGCTGTACATGAACAACTTGAAGCCACCTCACTTATGGCCTTCGAGAACCGCATCGCTGTTGAGGTTATTACCAGAGTAAAGTGGAATTTGATAATGTTTGATGACCGATGCTGCTCCTTTATCCCCAACATCACGGCTCCCCTGGGAAAACTGACTTGTGTGATAGATGACCTAATTTGAAAGAACACTAGAATATGTTTGGGAAATATAAAAATCTAGCCGTCTCCATTTGCATGGCCCTTGCTGTATTCCCCTTTGTTTTAATCCTCTGTGGATTCTGTTGCATCCCCTGTTTTAGAGCATTGTTAGTCAGGATTATTGGATCAATAATACTGATATATAATATGTATGCATTATTCTCCTCGGATGAGAATGATGCATACATATAATTCTATTTCTTGATTGCTTTGTTTTTAATTATTTTCAGTATTGTGCATTCCTGCTTGCCTTATAATAATTTTTTATTATTATCATTATTATTCTTAGATTTTTGTATTATGTAATTATGTACTCCTCAAATTATGTTAATGTCATATAAATTTTTGTGCCTATAGTGGTGATCATTAAAATGATCAAAAGGGGGGAATGTAGAAGAAATAATCCATAGGCCCAGACACTCCACGTGTTTCACCTTTGGTCATGGAACAGCCAGAAAACAACTGTATCTCACTTTAAACACACTCGCCTGTGAACCAGATGACCCAGGCTCAAATCCCACTTACTGTCATTGTGTCCCTGAGAAAGACACTTAACCATAAGTTGCTTCATGAGAAAGGTTACCTCCTGTTTCTAATTCTTTGTCCGCTCAGAGAACTTGCCACACCTCCCCTAAAACTTCACCAACCATCATGGATTGAAAACGAGCGAAGCATGATTGGATGTGAAAATGAGCACAAATGTGTTTTTTAGTTCCATCACGCAACACTCTGAAGAACCAGAAAAACCCAATTTTATTTTAATTTATTTTTTAAATACACCTCGTCCCATTTATATTACATTTACATCCCAGCTCTCTCCTCCTCGTTTGCATTTAAAGCTACAGACACCGAAACTGGACATCTCATTGTCGGACTGGCTAAATGTGGCTGTATTTCCGCACCAAGGCTGAATTTCAGAAAGTGACTTCAGATCCACTATTAGGGTAGACTAAGACCAATATAAAAGCAAAAACTATACATTTTAATAATAGAGGATCTTTAAGGTTCCCCTTTAGGTGAACCTCAGAAGAGCCTCCTGCATCGTGCTTGACCCCTCATATCCATCACATGGACTTTTTACACTCCTCCCATCCGGAAGCTGCTACCGCAGCATCAGGTCTCGATCCTCCAGGATGCGTGATAGCTTCTTCCCACATGCCATCAGGCTCTTGAACACACTACCTGCGCTCATACTTCCCCCCACACACACTCGCACTGTGGACTAACTCTGTTGCACCTCTGCACTTTACACCTCATTGCTGCAGTTATGCACATAACTGATATACGGACAACCTCTTCATGTTGCACTGAAACCAAGAATAAGAAAAATGTCGAGATTTACAAACTGTACTATTATTACTGTTATTTATTTGCACAGTCGGTAAACATGTATATATCACTGGTCACTTTTTAACACTTCATTTTTAGCTAAAATATATATTTTGTGTCCTATTCATTTATATATTGTATTCCATGTGCCACATCTGTTTTTTTTTTTGTTTTTTTGTTGTCTATTTTTATGTTGCACTATTTAAACTGTAGCCACGTCTTCTCGTCTCTCTGTATATCTGTACAATATATAGAAGAGATGACAATAAAGCTTACTTTGACTTTTGACTTTTATATCGGACGTGTGGACCTTTCATGAATAAGGAATGTCCGTAAATGAGGGCGTGCTCCCCCGCCCCGCTGTTGGTGCAAAGCCTGACCAGTAGGTGTCAGTATTGCATTGATTTTTTTTTTTTTTTTTTTTTTGACGCACCGCCCATCAATACTGATCCCAGATAAGTGAGGGCGGACATGGGGCTACTGCTGCCGACGCTCATACACTGATCTTAGATCAGCAGAGACCGTCCCTGTGCAAGCGATTTAAGTTTCGCTTTCACTTTCACCAAGCGGCGAAAGCAGGAGGGAACCAACACCCTAGTCGCTGCGTTCCAAAAGACGGGCTTTATAACGCACACAAGGACAAACGTGTGAATAAAAATGACAGGCGGCGGCGTCGTCGTGCTGTTGACGGTTTTGTTCGTCCATTACTGCTCAGGTGAGGAACGTCTTTTTACGGAAACGAGTTAATAGGACAGGCCTGGACGGCCGACGGCGGAAAATAGTTCCGGACTTTTGCCTTTGTTCGATATTAAAATGGCCGGCGGTTTAATTCAACAGACGCCAGTGTATTTGTCGTATAGTGGCCGCTGTTTTTTTTTTTTGTTTGTTAAAACGGACCTGTTATGACCTGATATTGACTGAAGGACGGTTCTTTAATAAACCTCGTACCCCACCGACGCTACCGCCCTGTTGCTCGCGGCGCATGTTTCTTCCATTTCGCGGCGCAGCCACAGCCCCGTTTCATTTACCGGCTGTTTCGCCCTTTTTGTTTATTTCCTTCAGTCACGATATACGAACATGATCCGACTTTTGATGATGACGACCAGTTAGTGCCCATGCGCCGCTAGCATAGAAGCTAACGTAGTTAGCCGGCTAATTAGCACATGTCCACCTCCTGAGGATCACTTTACAACCTCCTTTTGTATTATTACCTTAGATTAATTGCATCAAGCGAATTCAAAGTTAAAGTCGAGCTTTACTTTGTGACATTTAAACAAAGTTACGTACTGCCATAAAATGCCCTTATGTCACGGGCAAACTGGGCTACATAAGGTGGAAACAGGGGACACAAGCAGTGCAAGGGTAACATTTAATAAAAAAAACTAGTGAAATGAATAATACATGTACGTAAGTAAATAATACTTCTGTGAAAAATGGACCAGTGCGTTAATATATAATATTACATTTACGGCATTAACCCGAGCGACTTACAATTAGTAGTGTCTTGCTCAGGGACAAAATGGTAGTAAGTGGGATTTGAACCTGGGTCTTCTGGTTCATGTTCATAGGCGAGTGTGTTAACCACTAGGCTACTACCACCCTATATTACTACTACCACCACCATATTACTCAATATAACCGAGGTAGAGTGTGTGTCAGCCCGGAGTGGAGAGTTCCTGAGCGTCCAGGTGTCTGATGGCCTGTGGGATGAAGCTGTTGCCCAGCCTGGCAGTGAGGGCCCGAATGCTTCGTACCTTTTTCCGGATGGTAGGAGGGCGAAGAGTGCATGTGAGGGGTGTGTAGAGTCGTTCACAATGCTGGTGGCTTTCCGGATGCGCTGTGTGTGGTAAATGTCTGTTTCGGAGGGAAGAGAGGCTCCAATGATCTTCTCAGCCTTGCTCACTGTCCGCTGTAGGGTCTTGCAGTCCAATGCAGTGCAGTTCCGAAACCAGACAGTGATGCAGCTTGTTAGAATGCTCTCAATGGTCCTTCTATAGAAGGTGGTGGGAGATGGGCTTTTCTCAGCCTCTGCAAGAAGGCTGACAGAGACACGAAGGGGACAGTGAGTCTTTGGACATGGGTTTACAGTCATGATTTTGGGTGCTCGTAGCGGGTAACACACTCTCCTGCAAACCAGAAGACCATAAAGTCCCAGGTTCAATCCCCACTTACTCTCTGAGCAAGACACTTAACCCTGAGTCTCCCCAGGTGGGGGACTGTCCCTGCTCTGGATGAGGGCGTCTGGAATATGCTGTAAATGTAAGATTCTCTGAAAATGAATATGAATGTTATTTCTTAAGGTATCTTACACCTAATGTGTAGTTAGTTTTAAATAGTTTTATTTTAGTCAGATTAGAGGGTGTTTGAATGTCTTTGAACATTTCAGTACCAGGAATTGAGGACTGCGACAGGACGTGGACTCTAAAAATCCAAATATTTGTTATTTGACCTCAGCCATTCAGAGGTGCACTTGCATAAATCACTTGCATAGACCCCAGCCTTCCAACAGGTTAATCAGTCTAAATAGCATTATCCTTACAGGTTTGGAGATAATCAAGATAAAATAATACTTTACATCCTGTGTTGTTTTTTTTTTTTTGTTTTGTTTTTTTTTGCATTGAGCACAAAGAAGACATTGTGACTAGGTTCCAAGGTCTTTCTGACCTTGTTTGAGCATTGTGTAGTGCACTGTTTGTTGAGAATTGTTTAGGGACCTTTACATTAAGATAATATAAGATGATTCTTTATTAGTCCAACAACTGGGAAAATTACAAAGAGAGACAGGAATTGGTCTCTAACTGGATTTGATTAATTGATTGTTGGCCTGTTTTTTTTTTCACATGAGTGACCTAGGAGTTGGTGCATTTGTGTGTGTCTAGATATGTGTTTTTAAAATGATTTACTTTTTATTTTCATCTGCTCACATTTCCTGTCTATCTTCATAACACACAGCTCAAGAATATGGGAAGACTGGAGGAAATATCACGTTGACTCCACAGATAAAACTCTCAACGCCACCGAATTCCATTTTATGGAAACGGGGTACCAACAAGGTGGCTGAGAAAGATAGACCCGACTTAAAGACAGATTATTACGGGCGGTTTAATGGCTGCACAACATTGGATGACAATACTGGCAGTCTGACAATCTACAGATTAAGTTCTGATGATGATGGGATTTTTTCTGTTGAAATAAATGGCCAACAGAAAGCGGACAAATACCAGCTGATTGTTAAAGGTGAGTCTGCCTGGTTATTGTATGTGGTTGCCAGATGCATTAGAAGACAATTTTATTAAATTGTTTTTGTTTTGTTTTTTTATTAAAAAAATTGTTATTGCCCAAACCAAGACTTGATCGTAAATGATTAGACATTTTGGATTCACTGGTGTGATAAATACAGCACATTTACAAAAACGTGAAATGTATACACTGCTCAGCCATAATGATGAGAACATCTTGTTTTAATTGCGTCTGCATTGGGTGGAATGCATTAGGTAGCAAGTGATTATTTTGTCTATGAATTTGATGTACCTTGAAGCTGAAAAAAAAAAATCTGAACCCATGCAGGCCCATGTTCACCATAATAGCATGGTGCCATGGAACAACCTGTCCTGGTCTGATTATTCACATTTTTACATGATTTATATGATTGGATGCATATCCTTTACTTGTCTTGGGGAAAAGTGGCTCATGGCTCCAGGATGCAGTGCAGACTCCAACATAAGCCAGTGCAGGAATCCTTGGGTCCCATGTTCGTGTGTTTGTAACTTTGAGACGTACCACCTACCTAAACATTGCTGCTTCTGAACATGACAATCATCACTTCATGGAAACGGGATTCCCTGATTGCAGCAGAATAATGCGCCTTGCCACAATGGGGAAAAAAATGTTTCAAGAATGCTTTGAGGAACAGAAAACACATCAGATGTCAGTCCAACAGAACATCTGCGGGATGTGCTGAAGAAACAAGTCTGGTCCATGGAGACGCCAGCTCAGAACTTGCATACTAGGTCTGGTGTCCATGCCTCAACTGGTCAGGACATATTGGTCATAATGTTATGGCTGATCGAGGTGTACTGTTCTCTGAAAGTCAGACATTTCTATAGGCCTTTCATGAGTGAACTGGACTATTTCTGTTGATTTTGTGTAGTCACAGTGTTTTATCGGGTGAATGTTTTTAATCCCCCCCAAAAATCTGTAATCAGTGTTTACATTTGTTTATTGTTTCATTGTTATCTGAACATGTTTTTTTTTTGTCATTTATGTTTTCAGACGATGCCACTATTCCTGAAATAAGCAAAAACTGTTCGGCGACTGAGTGTACACTGAAATGTAGTGGATCAGCTGATGAAAACGTTTCATGGCTCAAAATGAAAAATGGAAACAATCCAGAGGAAGAAGCTGTTCCTACGTTAAAGGTTTATAAAAATAGTACATTCACCAAGTTCCAGTGCAAGCTGTCAAAGCCATTGAGCTACAAGACCAGTGCGATCATGACTCTGCAGGAAATATTTCAAGGTGAGGTGGAGAAAGCTTTCTAGCCCTCAGAAAAATGAGACCAGTTCTAGAAGTCAAGTGCTGGAGAAGAACTGAACAGCGAACTAAATACTGAACGATTTTTTTAAATGACATTTTGAATGGAGAGATGCCACAATATTCAACCACCTCACGTGTCATTTATGTTTTCTTACAGAAAGTAACTTGCCTAACAATTCTGGGCTTATCATTGGCATTATTCTTCCCATTGTTGCTGTTCTGGTTTGTGTGGCTGTTTTTGGATACTTTAAAGGTAAGAAAAATATCTTTAGTAACATGAATGATTCAGGATTAAGCCTTCTTTATAGTCAAATTAATGGAAAAATATCTTGCATGATTGATTTTTTGCTGCTCAACTTTGACAGCGGTGCTTTTTTTGGTGTTCTCACAGGCAGAAATGGTGCATATAGAGACTTACGCTACTGGCCAGGACTTTAACAGAATACTAACTGTAACTTAGGGCTGCATTATTAACTACATTAAAATAAAATTTTCTCAGGCCGAGTTGAGCACAGCATTCATGCACATTTGGGGCCATGATCAACACACGTGTCCAGTAGTTGACTGATAATTGCAGCCCATTGTAATGATTTAAGGATTGTTCCAATTTCCGGGTGAGAAGGCCTGAGCCCTTTTTTTTTTTTTTTTTTTTTTGGAAGGAACAAAAAATAAATGAATCAAATGATAAATCTCCCTTTTCAAACACATTATGATCCTGGAATTCCTTCTGTTAAAATCCACATTTGAGAAGTGTGTGAGATTGTGAATCTGGTGTGCATTTAACACACAGCCATGTAGCCCTAATGACATTTATTCAAAAGTCCTTGTTTGCCAGTTAACAACTATTTTAATCTGCGTGCAGCTCCGCTAACTTGGTCATTGTGTGGAAGTTCTTACAAAACGAATAAAAAGTGTTTCAGTTTGCAGTACTAACATTCATGCTGTAAGAACAGCGTAGCTAACTCATCAACGTAGCGAAAACACAAACCCAGCAGGAGACAAACCAGCCTAAACAGAGAAGGAAGAAATGGGGGAAAAATATCCAGCACATCAGAGACAGGTTTTGTCAAGTTTTATAATGATATTAATAAAAATCATTTTTTTGCAAAGCATTCCCCTGTAGGCCCCTGTTGAATAAAAAAAAACTGTGGCAGAAAACTGTACATGGAAAAAAATGACAACAGTATACACAATTATTTATTTATTTTACATAATTTTCATGAAAGTGTTCATGTTCCCAACCAAACAACCCCCATGTTCTTTATTTATTATTAATTTAAATGATTATTTATGCCTCTACTGTCTAGTCTATCTCGATGCTTCTTTCTATCTACATTAGACCTGCCAGTCTTTCAGGCAAGATCTCTAGGGCTAGATGTAATTAGATGTATTTATTAGTTCATGGTATGTCTGTATATGTGCACTGTTTTAATGCTTGTCTTCATTTTATATTTCTTCCCAGGGTGGTACAAGAGATTCTTGCCAGGCAAGTGACTTCCCTCATTCTGTTGTGGTTTTGTTTGGTACTGGTGGTTGTGTACGATTGGTGTTGGTCAGATATCATCTGTGGTCCATCTGCACACACTGTATTCTGTCCCACACTGATTTTAAATTCTGAAATTTGAATTCTGTTTCTTGTCTTGTACAAATTAAAAGTGGGGTCTGTTCCACAAAAGAGGATTTCTCAATTAGCTGGATTTAAGTTAAGCTTGTAGTCCGAACCCAGGCACTACGGGAACACATTACCCGCCCCAAGCCCGAGTATATGGGGAGGGTTGCGTCGGGACGGGTGTCTGGCATAAAAATGTGGCCATTTCAGTTGCGCGGACAACCAGACTGGCTGATCCACTAACAGGAGCAGCCGGAGGACTCCGCTCTGAGAAATCTTGTTTTTATGATGTTTTATATTTCTTTTTTGACAGCCCAACTCCTGCCCTCATCACGCTGTGGGTGGCACACCCTCAGCACAGCGGTGGCACTGCACTGGTGATGGGATGGGGCAGCGGTTGGGGCTACACCTACGGGGTACAAGCAGGTGTCGAAACAATATTTTGCCCACACCTAACTTAATATTTATTTAACAAAGGCAAAAGTTCTTATAATGTGTCCTAATTATTCAGACGAGTAGAAAACTAGAAAAAGTTGTTAGGTGTGTGTAAAAATGTTTCTGGGTCTGAACAAGGCATGGGCCGGTTTCTGGTTTTAAAAAAAAAAAAAAAAAAAAAAAAGCCACTGCAGTATGAATCATTAAAAACCAAGGGTGCAGGGATCCCCTTCCCGTGCAAATAGGAGGAAGTTAACCTCACACACAATTTATAATACTGAATTTATTATACCAGGTAGGAAATGTGTATAACTATAATAGTCACTGACACAGACTTGTGTTCTGGCTGCACTGCTTGACATCTTGGCAAAAATTGACTGTCAGTATTTATGTAACTAAGCAACAATACGCTATCACAGTAGATATAACACTTCTCAGCAGTTTTCTTTCGCCTTATGAACCAGACGACCACATAGTCGCAGGTTCAAACCCCACTTACTACCATTTGTGTCCCTGAGCAAGACACTTAACCCTAAGTTGCTCGGGGGGGGGCTGTCCCTGTAACTACTGATTGTAAGGCACTCTGGATAAGGGTGTCTGATAAATGCCACAAATGTAATGAAAACGGAACGATTTTGTTATCAATGTTGCAGTATAGAATTGTTCCTGCATCACAGCATTTTGAAATGTTAAATTACAGCACATTTACAAAGTGGCCTTTTTTCACGATCAAGTCATTCTTTTACATATTTTTGTATGTAGTTAAATTTGGCCATGTGGAATTTATCCTGGACTTTCCCATGTTGCTACTGTGCTGATTTCTCATCTTCCTTTTTTTTTTTTTTTTTTTTAACTCTTTCCAATGCTTTGCATATATTTTGTGAAATTTGTTCCTGCTGTGTTTTCACTTGGTTCCATTTAATAAAGCTTCTACACTTTAGTCACACCATGTCATTATGATAAATATCAAGATCAACACAACCCCTGCTAATTAAATGAATAATATTACTCTATTATCTGTAATATTTGACAGCTGCTGAACAAGTACAGTGATGTACCATGTGAAAAGTGTTAAACATCTATAGTACATGGACATTCCTGCTCCTGTGGATTCCTTCTCTACAATATCAGTCTGACCCGCCTTTATCTGTCAACACAGGCCATCCAGATATTCTCTCACCCCACTCCCCAGTTCCTGCCCGCATCAGATTCAAAATACTGATGCTGGCCTGCAAAGCCAAACAATGGGTAGAACCGCCCTACCTCACAGCCCTTATTATGTGCCATTTACGAATATTACATACAGAAAACAAGGCGTCACGCAGCTGTCACAGTATTGCAGTATAACATAATAGAGTGGATAAGATACTTACACAGTGAGAGAATGAGAGTTTGTCCCGTGAGAATATTATTACACTGAGGGGGTGGTAGATTAACATACAAAAGATGGTATGAGGTGTACTGCACAAATGTGTGAGTGTGTTTTGGGGTGGAGTGAATGCTGTGTGTCCAATCGTGCGCTGGCTGTGGTGTTAAGAAATAAGGGTTCCATAGGGTGTCATATGTTGGGTGTTGTTAAAATTTGGTTGGTTGCGTCTGGTTGGAGGCTCGTCTACTTGAATTGCTTTCCGCTGCTTCTGCGGACACAAATTGCATAATGTGAAAGGAATGCAACGGCTCCCTCGTTCCTTAATGTTGCTGTTAATATGTTAGAGTTGTGTAGGTGAGAGTGTAAACCTTCTTAGGATGCAGCTGATATTACTGTCAACACCTTTAGTACAATATTGGGCTATTATACGTCTATCAGCAGGTATACAAAAACTAGCTCTACAACCGGTGTACATTAAAAGGTGATTTTTACATGGAAAGCAGAAGGCTTTCTCAGAATGCCATTTTGTAACTGAGGTTTTGTGCAGCCCTACATAATTTCCACACTGTGTCTATGTGGTGTGGGAGCAGTGTGTTTGACTTTATCTCTATGGCAAAAGTTGTCTTTGGAGAGAAACTGATAGAGCAGAAACCCAACTCTGAGATATGCCCACACAGTGGGGAAAATAAGCGTTTGATCCACTGCTGATTTTTTCGTAAAAAATGGAGAGACCTGGTAGTTCCATCGTAGGTACACATCAGCAGTGAGTATCTGTTAAATATCCATCATTAAAAACGTGTTTGGTTCACTTTTTTTTCTTTATATTATTTGTTAAATGTAGAAAGTGTTCATAAGAGCTGTTTTAGTCTAGGAGCCAAGACAAAGAAGAGTCTATATGAATGCTTTCCTAGAACCTTGAGAGTGGTACAAGTGGAGCAGTGTGTGAGGATCTGAGAGATCAAGATACAGAGCGCGGAGTGATTTTGAGATCTGAGGTTGGAGGGTGTGACCTTTTCTTGGCTTTAAATGCAAACATCAGCATTTTGAATCTGATGCGGGCCGCTACAGGAAGTCAGTGGAGGGAACGCAGCAGTTGAGTTGTGTGGGAGAATTTGGGAAGATTGAAAACAGCTTGAGTATCTCTAAGAGGAAGACCAGCCAGAAGGGAGTTACAGTAGTCTAGTTTGGAGATGACCAGAGATTGGACAAGTATCTGAATAGTCTGAGTTGATTGAAATTGAAGGAATCTACATGAACGAGAGACATTGGAAATGTGAGAAGAGTAGGAGAGGGAATTCTCCATGGTTAACCCAAGATTACGTACAGTGGTTGAAGGAGGGATTGAGGAATTCTCCAGGGAAATGTTAAGGTCCTGTTGTGGGGAGGAATCAGCAGGGATGAATAGCAGTTCAGTTTTACTGGGGTTGAGTTTCAGATGATGTGCTGCCATCCAGGATGAGATGTCAGACAAGCAAGCAGAGATTTTGATAGACATATTTACATCTGAAGGTGGAAAAGAAAAGAAAAGTTGGGTGTCATCTGCATAGCAGTGATAGGATTACCAATGGGAAGCTATGACCTCACTAAGAGATTCGTTGTAAAGCGAGAACAGGAGAGGGGCAAGTACTGAGCCCTGAGGGACTCCAGTCGAGAGCTTGTTAGGTGCAGATGTGGTCTCCTTCCATGTCACTTGGTAAGATCTATGCGCCACAAAGAAAGCAATCCAGTGCCATGCTAAGCCACCAATTCCCAGACCTCTAAGGATGGCCAGGATAGTCTTTATCATTAAGTCATGCAAGCAAATGCTAAATCAGTTCTTAGATTAGTTTTGTCTGTTGATGTACCTACTATGAAATTTACAGATCTCCTCGTTCTTTGTTAGCAGAAAAATCATCTGTGTATCAAATACTTTTTTTCCCCATTTGTATATAGGGATTATGTATGATTGGTGCATGTTCTTCCTTTCTTATTCTGATGCACATTTATATTAGTGGTCATCCAAGCACATGACCTTTTCTGGAGATAGTCCAATCTTGAATCTTAAAAGCCATTTAGTCCCACTTAATCCCAGTTCAAGTTTTCTGACTAGGGCTGAAACAATTATTCGAATAACTTGAATGATTCGATTACAAAAAAACATTTGAGGAAAATTCTTTGCCTCAAGGCTTCGTTTTAAGTCGTCAAGTGTGGGACCATTTTACGCTGTGTGGACAACGTAGTGCCGTGTATACACTAAAACGGTCCCGGCTTAACATAAAAGTACTTTGTCTATGCTACAGCACCTTAACCAAAAGAATCTCCAAGCGGACTCAGAGCCTCTACAAGGTATTGTATTTTTATGATCGCTAACTAGCATTAGTGCTTCTTAGAACGTACATTATTTGTAATTATGTGTTATGAGTCGATAGTGACGAGGCATGATAAGGCATGAGATCTCACTCATGTAATTCATCCCTCCTCATTTCTCCCTTCTGCACGCCACACACACACCACACTGATAAGCTGCATCTCAAAACACACCTTCCACCTACATAAGGTAGTAATAATAAATTCAACAGATGAACAAATCTACATTAATCAGCATATAGATTTACTTATGGGCGCGTTTATAGCATTTTTTGTACATCACAGCGGCGCAAGCTTGCACATGCATTGCACACACATGCACTAAGACAAATTTCCTCTCTCTATTTTGCACATAACATTGGGCTATAGCAGGGGGTACACCCCTTTTCCCTTTTTTTAATTAAAATAAAACTAAGGACAAATAGGCTAACCTATGTTTCATAGTTTTTTTTCATGTACATCATGAATGTATCAAAGAAAGATTGATTAAATTAGTTCTGGAGCCAGTAACACAAAGGCTTTAAGCTTTGATCTAATAAAAGTATTGAGTTTGAATAAAAAGGAATAACAGACAATTGCTTGCTCATAAGAGGATTTTCATGTTGCATAACACACTATTTATAGAGTTGTTTAAAAATGCAAAAGTATGAGTTATCCGATTGCTCGATTAATCGATGAAAAAATTGCCAGAATAATCTATTCCAAATATATTCGATAGTTGCAGCCCAAGTTCTGACCACATGATTGTTTTCCACTAATAATGCATTGGACAGTTCTTTTTTGACAATGTCCTCAGTTTTAATTCATTTATGCAGGACAATAATTACATTTTCTGAAGTGCAGTGACAAGTTTTCCACAACAACAACATTTATTTCTTATATAGCCCAAAATCACATACAGTATGTCTCAATGAGCTTTGACAAGCCCTACAGTTGACACCCCCCACACTTGACCTTTCTGCACACATGGAAAAACTCCACAAAAAAAAAGAAAGGAAGAAGCCTTGGGAAGGAGTGATGTAGAGAGGGACATCCTTCCAGGGTAGAGTGAGCCTGCAAATGGTGTCATTGCAGGGTTTTGTGATTTTGTCCAATAAGAGAGAAAGTCCTACAGTTGTAGAGGTGGAGAAGTCCAAAGTGTACTATAGAGCATCTGTCCATGTTTTAGTCCATGGTGATGGTGTACATTACATGTCCATTTGAAAATCCCTGAAGCTTTAGTTGTTACGGTGGTGGTGGCTGTGGTGACCCTCTGGTTTGTTTCATGCTAAGTCGTCGTTTAGCAGATGCCAGGAACCAGGATTTATCTGCTGGTCTCTTCACTGGAGTCTGCCAGTAGTCTGTGCGCTTGATTCAATGTCTCGGACAGAACAAACAGAAGCAGTGGCGGACGTTGGCACTGTACGACTGATACTGAAATATGTGTTTATAGTGGTGTATTTGTGCAACAGTGGCCCGGTACCCTAACTAGGACAGAATAACTAAGGTGAATTTACCTGTGTGATAAAGTGGACTTAGTAATTGACCCTGTGTCTGAAACGCTGCATTAATTAAGTAATTCAATGCAATTTTGCGTATTAAAATATAATCCTTGTTTTTACAGCATAGTGCATTTAGACCAGTCACCACTATGTTATTATCATGTCTAAAAATGGACATCCCGATCTTCGTACAATCAGGTCTCATGCAATGCAGTGTCGGTAAAATTCATCTTGCTGATTAAGGTAGCGCTTATCTATTTATCCATAATAATTAATCAGTACAGAGAAATCCCCATGTCTAAGCTTAGGTTGCGGAATTACCAGCCAGTCTACTGCTGTGAGTGAAGTGCAAGGTTCTTTGGTGTCGTAAAGAATGCCAGGATGTTCCCTTGAAGTGAATTCTGTTCTAAACAGCAGCTAAGCAGTGTTCTGATGTTACCTGACAGGTCAACGTGATAGTGGGACAACCACAATCTACTCCACCGTGGGAAGTACGGGACTGAATACTACTCAGAGCAACAACATTGAAGGTAGTCTTCTTTGCCATGTGGTGTTGAAGATGTGTGTCCCAGTCTTTCTTCTCAGCAGATAAAAGTTGGTGGTCTGTCTGCTTCACCATGTTGCTGTCTCTATGCCGGCCCTTAACACCTATTGTAGAGGTGTGAATGGTTAAATAGAGAGGACACATTTCATTGTCATCATGTGCTGTGCTTTGGATGCCATCAAATAAACGCTGCATGCAACGTTTTCTTGTTTTGAATTTTTGCCGAAATCCAGATGTACGTCAAACAGAGTCAAGCAAAAGCCAGTGAAACGGCATTTGAATTCAGCATCAACGAACAGCAAAAACGCGCATGGCGTTCAGAGGGCATTCATTTCGAACGTCCGTGTGGACCAGGCCAAACTCCCACCCGGAGCAGCACTGTACTCAGATCAGGCTGCCACAGAAATTCCTGGCACTACTTTTTAACTAGAAAATCTCCAAGCAACATCATTATGAAATGCCCAATTATCTTCTGCACTGTATCGATGCATCGATTTAAAGACTACATCCCTAGTATGTTGTATAGAATCACAATGGCTTTATCTGACTGCCAGAGACAGTATATCATGGTGTCTGTAGCACTCACTGCAGGCTGAGAGCTGAGTAACTTGACATGGCATTTGTATGGGGCCCTTCCTCTTGACACTGTGTGCCTTTATTTATTTGAAATTGAAGTGATTGTCATTGTGAGACACTGCAGCACAGCACATGGTGACAAAACGAAATGTGTCCTCTGCATTTAACCATAACCCATGACAGGCGCCCGGGGAGCAGTGTGTGGGGGGACGGTGCTTTGCTCAGTGGTGCACCTGAGTGGCACCTTGGCTGATCGGGATTCGAACCGGCAACCTTCTGATTACGGGGCCACTTCCTTAATCGCTTGGCCACCACCGGCCGTTTGTGGAATTGCGTTTATTTATTTCATATATAGCCATCTATCACATACACTGTCTCAATGGGCTTTAACAGGCCGACAGTTGACACCAACCGCACTTGACTTTTCTGCACACAAGTAAAAACACACAAAAAAAACTCTTGGAGAGAGAAAAAAGAAAGGAAAGGAAACCTTGGGAAGGAGTGATACAGAGAGGGATGACCGTCCAGGGTAAAATGAGCCTGCAAGTGGTGTCCAAGAAAAGGGGGAGAAAAAAAGTCCAACTGGTGTAGTGGTTGAAAAGTTCGAAATGCAGTATGGAGCATCAGTCCATGTTTGGAGGTACTGGACAGTGCACAGTAGGTGTTTAGTCCTGGTGTACATTACGTGTCCATTATAATGCTACCGGTCCATTTGAAGATCCCTGAAGCTTTAGCCATTACGGTGGTGGTGGTGGCTGTGGTGATTCAGTGCGGAGAGAACAAACTGAAGCAGCGGCAAACGGTGGCATTGCACAGCTGGTACAGAAATACGCGGTTATTCATCTTGTGAACTACTGACTATTCCGTGTCAGAAGGCATGAAACATAGTGCTGGTTACAGATGTCGTCGTAGTTACGTGAGCGACGGATAACCACCAGGGTTGCTGGTCCCTCGCAGTGTCCGCTAAGATACCAGGTCCATGAGGGAGAGTGGCACCAGACATTAGCATTCATTGTTGTGTCGACAGTCACGTGCCACGTCACGGAGTGACCTTTTGGTATGCACATACAGAGACATATTGTTCCCACCACTTGTAAATCCGCAACCAGCATTATGGTTCTTGCATTACTCGTTTTGTGCGGAGGTATTGTTTCTCCCCCGTGCTCCTGGATAGTCTTTTTGCTGAATTTGTACAAGTGTGTTCTTCTTTCTGCGTGTTTATCATTTACATCTTCTCTTTTAGGTGACGCCACTCCACAAGGTAAGAGATTACGTCTTCTCATCTGAACTCGTATCAATACTGATCATCAAAAGACAAAGCTGAAGATACACATTTCACACAGATACATAAGATTTGATTCAGATACGATTCACGGCTAACTTTTTTTTTTTTCATGGTGAATCAACAGCCATGCGATCCTCTATAAACAAATGCCATTGAATAATAGCAGGAAAGGAAGCAGTTTCAGCAGGTCACAATGTTATTAAGAAAGGCCAGTCAGCAGAAACAGTTTAGGTGGGATTGAGATCTGTGGACTAGAAAGACAATAAAAATACATTAACAGCAAATTGAAATGAAATTAAATGAAAGAGTGTTTTGTTGGAAACCAACTTTTTGAAACTGTGTGCTGTACAGGACCATTAATAATCAATCAAAATAGATCTCCCATAAATTGGTGTTACCTATGTACACTGAGAGCAATATCAGCATAATCCTACCTAATAGGGTGGTAGTAGCCTAGTGGATAACACACTCGCCTATGAACCAGAAGACCCAGGTTCAAATCCCACTTACTACCATTGTGTCCCTGAGCAAGACCCTTAACCCTAAATTGCTCCAGGGGAGGACTGTCCCTGTAACTGCTGATTGTAAGTCGCTCTGGATAAGGGCGTCTGATAAATGCCATAAATGTAAATGTAAATGTACCTAAAGCACTGTGAATTATTGCTGATTTATTACATTTATTTTTTAAGGACGTCTGTTGTACTGAAGTGCATATTAACTGATACATGATTCAATTTAACAGGCTCAGCTGCAGCGCCACCTTCAAATGGAAGCAACAATGCAAACGGTAAGGCAAAATATATTCTTCTTGTCTGTGTGGTGCATGTACAGGTTTTGACAGTCAAAGCTGCTCGAAGTATATACATATATTACAAGTACTTCGAGCAGCTTTGACTGGCATGTATGTATGTGTGTGTGTGTGTGTGTGTGTGTGTGTGTGTGTGTGTGTGTGTATATATATATATATATATATATATATATATATATATATATGCGCCATTGTGTAAGATTTTGTTAATGCAATTTGTGCAACAAAGTTTTAATATCATAATCCCATGATGGCATCAATGTGACATCAGTTTGAATGTTATCATATTAAATTGCCATTAAACTAAATGCACTGAATTATATTAAATTTCTTTATTCCAGAATCTCATCCACTAACAGGTAAAATCAATCTCAGTTCACATTGACTTTTCATTTGTTTAGACATACATATCATTATAATTTACTAGATTATTAGATTATAATGACAAAAGTATACGTGTGTGTATGATCCCTATGCAACAAATTCTTCAGTAATTGTCCAATCCAAGGCTCTTTCTTTTAAATCCAGGCTTCAACTTTTTCCCAATATTTACAAATCGTAAAATCTATAGTTATGGGTAACTGTGGCATGGTGCATTTTGATTGGTCCAGACAGTATTGTACTGACGTGCAGTTTAACTGACACATGATGCAACTTAACAGGCCCCCCTGCAGCGCCACCTTCAAATGCAAGCAACAATGTAAAAGGTAAGGCAAAATATATTCTTCTTGTCTGTGTGGTGCATGTACAGATTTAGACAAAGTACTTGTCTGCTCAGATTCTGTCAGGCTCGGGCCTAACTTTTCAGGCCTGATTACAGCTCTTAATTGCTAACCGTGCAAAATTTTTCACTTGTGGGGCATGAGAAGCAAGGAGTGCCTTTTTTTTTTTTTTTTTTGGCCATGTATTAAAATACATTTATTTTATTGTTTTATGACGTTTTTTGTGTGTGTATTTATCAACTTATTTATTAATTTATTTATTCTTTGTTACTTATGTGGTTTTCTGACTTAATTGTTTTTTAAATATAATAAAAAAAATTCTATATATTTTTTTTTTAAAAGTATGAACAATAGTATAGAATATAGAGTTCCATCCTTAGTATCGTTATCAAGTTTGAAAGACAAACTTGATAACGTGACAAACCTACCTGCTAGACCACCACTTACCCACAGGGTTAAACAAAGTCAGAGCTGCTCTAAGTGTTTTTAATGTTTCTTTTTTATAAACATGCCATTGTGCCATAATGCATTATGTGAGATAAAAAATAAAATTGGCCTAATGTGTAACCCTCTCGACTATGGGTTCAGAAGACCACGGTTCAAACCCCACTTACTACCACTGTGTCCCTAAGAAAGACACTTAACCTTGTTTAGACATACATATCATTATAATTTATTAGATTATAATGACAATTATACTTGTTGTTACTTGTGCTAAACATTGTGAATATTGGGCATTGAGACCTGGCTGTAGTAGGCTAGAAGTTAATTAGTATACAGTAGCGTATACATACACACACACATATATATATATATATCACACACACACACACACACACACACACACACACACACACACACATACAGCTAAACTTCATGAGTTCATGAAAACTAAACCCGCCTTTGTTGCCATCTTTTTTTTTGTCAGCTTGCTAAAAATACAGATTTCTTTTTGTGTTTGTGTGCTGCAGAGGATGAAGCTGCATGATGGACGTGCCAGAACTGGTAAGATGATAGTTTGAAAGCAGTCCTTCTCGCTGTATTTTTGTCACTGTTAAGTTGTTATTTCAGCTAGTGAACATAGTGAAATAAAACAACTTCTCTAGTGCAAAGATGCTGCTGTGCAGAATGGAACGATAATAATAGAATTTAAGGATAGAAGAGGAAGTGTGGTGTGTGTGTGTCAGTCCAGTCCCTCAGTGGTGATGTGTCTGATGGCCTGTCAGAGGAACTTTTCCTCCGCACAGGAAACACACTCCTTATGGCATTTTACTCGACCAAGAGCATCTTGTGCGTTTTTCTTAATCACAGTGTGTGGAACATGTCATAAGGAAATCAAGGATTAGGATTATATTTAGGGTACATCCTGTTGATGTAACTGTTTTCACTTATTTCCTCCTTTTTTTTTTATTATTCTCAGATGCCTCATGTTGCTTTCTGCCTCTGCGGCCTCGGGATATATCGTCATTTCGTGGTCAACGTCAACCCTTCCCCAGAAGAATAAAACCAGTCATGGTGTAAATACAACAACATTCTGCACTGAATTGTATCTCCACGTCCCTTCTGATTGTTCAACCCATTCAGTTACTGTAATGTAACCGTCTGTACCACTAGATGGTGGGTGCTGCTTCAGATCACATGAATGCAGATGCACTTTAAAAAAAAAAAAAAATGGAGATATGTTTCTTTCCCAAATTCTTTCCAAATTCGTGCTCTTCACGGCTGTGATGTAATTAACACTGGATTTTGAGATTACTACCAATCTAAGGGGGGTGTTCTTTTAACACCCCTCCCCCAAATATTTAAAATATGTATAATTATTTTTTAGTATTTTTATTGTTTTTAGTTTGGTACTATTGATATAGCTACAGATGGGCACATGTAAATATCTTTTTTTTTATCTGGGATTATTCAAATTATTTGCTTAGGCTTTCATATCTTTTTTTTTTTACTTTTGCTTGTGCAACATGTGTGACGCCGCTGTGCAACCATAGTTGTGTTCCAGAGTAGGTCTGGTCCTTCATGTGGCTCAGTGTTGAGGAACTCTGCTGGCTCCACAAATACGTTCAGTATCTCTGCATTCCACCTGTATATAAATTTTTTGTGTTTGTGTATTCCTCTTTTTAGACACCAATAATAACTGCATGGGAAAAAAAAGTGAAATGTGAATTTGCTTATGCTGTGCCTTTTAGCAGAGATGTCTCAGGACTTAAATAAACCAATGACCACGTCCGGTTGGAACTAACAGTCGTAGAATGAAGCTATGCCTATGCCATCTGCCGTTTTATTCTCTGCGCCCACTACACCTCGAGAACTGCATATTACTTTATTTGACTTCAGTCTGTGCTTCACCCATGACCCAACACAGAGCGAGGTGACGCGCCGCCCTGTGACGGCCACAGCGACTCTTCTTCTAAGGTGTGGCCTTTTCGGTTTGAAAATCACCGGTAGACGTAAAACCAATAAATTGCTGTTTTGCTGAGCCCTGAAGAACAAACTCCCAGCGTCACTGCAGTCCTGGTGGAAACAGATGGGATTAATGTCTGAATGTTCTGGACCTCACTGAGGGACACAGTAAGTGAAAGTGAAGTGATTGCAGCACAGCACACGGTGGCACAACGCAATGTGTCCTCTGCTTTTAACCATAACTCTTGGTGAGCAGTGGGCAGCCATGACAGGCGCCGGGGGAGCAGTGTGTGGGGACTGTGTTTTGCTCAGTGGCACCTTGGCGGCTTGGGATTCGAACCGGCAACCTTCTGACTTTTCTGATTTTTTATTTTTTTTTTACTTTCATTTTATTGTATTTAAATAAAGATGTTTGATGTAATACCAACAGCAACTGTCTACATATGTTTTATTTTTTAGATCAACAGATGAATTTCCTTGGTTGTGGAACTGTGGTGGGGTGGCACGGGCTGGCTGGGAAACCCCAGCGATTGTCAAGCAGGAAAGGGACAAAACTAAATGTGTCCTCTGCTTTTAACCATCACCCTTAGTGAGCAGTGGGCAGCCATGACGGGCACCAGGGGAGAAGTGTAGCTAGCTTATTCTACTTTCTTTGATTTATATAACTTAACTATGCAAGACAGGGTGGTTAAGGACGCGTTTCACTGCGTGTTGTGCTGCTATAACTGTGACAAATATAACTCTTGAATCTTGTTACCATGAATTTCTTCCCATTTCTCCTGGCCTTTATTCACCTCCTTCCATTTTCTGTCTGTCTCATTCTTTCACAACCTCTTTCGTTTCCTGCTATAGGCCTCAATATTGCAAGTATTGCAAACATAAGCAAATATTCCAATTATTTATGTTTTTAGACACAAGATATGTGTGACCAGTAGCGTGAAATGTATAAAGTGAGACGTTGTGCAAAGGTTTCTGCTGGAAACATTTAAAATGTGTTACCTTGATTGCTAATGCTGCATGCACATTTTCTCCCCTCCGTTCACACGTGGCAGCTCGACGTCGTCTTCTTGCAGAACATGTCGGGAATCGCCCTTCTCTCAGAATTACTCAGCGGCCATCGCTCCCCGAGGGCACAGGGCGTGGCAGCGGCTCAGGAGCGCCACCCGCCGGCCACGTTCTCTGGCTCAAATTCAAATTTTATTTCACATTCAGTCATACACTGTATGATATGCAGTGAAATGCATTAGCCACTGCTATAGACCTCAATATTCCAAGTATACAGTGAACCAATATGCAAATATTGCAAACATAATCAAATATTACACTTTTATGTCTTTAACATAAAATATGTGTAACAGGTACAGTGAAGGTGTGCAAATGAGTAAAGTTAAAGTTAAAGTAAAAAAAAATTGTGCAAGATTCTGCGGGGATAGTCCTGAAGTGATTGAAAGTGAAAGTGCTGTCTATGTAGTGTTGTGGTTGAGAGCTCGTATAGGCTCGTCTCGACATTCATTTCTTTTCCATTAATTTTTTTTTACTGTTCTGAAGTCCGATTTTAATTCAAATGTAATCGTTTGGCGGGAAGGCGGCGCTTGAGTCTTCCCTGACGAGGCCGCACAGGTCAAAGGTCAGAGATCGCTAATTCCCCCACAGCTATGATGCCTGCTGCGTAAGGGGTTTCAAGAACCTGGGAGCAAGTTGTTGCTCAGCCTTTGCTCAGAAGAAGCCGCGTAGCCGCGCCAAAAGTCTCTTTATTTCAGATCCGTGTGCGCATGCTCGTGGGTCGGTGGCGCCATAACACTCGCGCATGCGCAGACGGCCGTTTTAAAAGGCTCTTCCTCCCTGTGCACCACAGATATTTAAACACTAGATGTCGCGTCAGCACCGCCGCCATATCTGGACGGGGACTTTTAACTCCGCGCACGGCGGTAATAACCAGCGCGGAACGTTTCATAAAGACGCAGCTTCTGTCCTGGCGCCGGCATATATTGTACAGTTAGTTCATTATCTAGCAGGAGGCTGGTGGGTTACAGCTCCCCCCACCACACAGGAGACCTTTTGTTCTGCAGAAATTCTGAAAGTGAAGTGACTGTCATTGTGAAACACTGCAGCACAGCACACGGTGCACACAGTGAAATGTGTCCCCTGTATTTAACCATCACCCTTGGTGAGCAGTGGGCGGCCATGACAGGCGCCCGGGGAGCAGTGTGTGGGGACGGTGTTTTGCTCAGTGGCACCTCGGTGGCACCTTGTTGCCGGTTCCCGTGTTACCATGCCTCGCTTGTAAGTTTTCCTTCGATGCGACTTGCAGGCCGCTGCATGCTTCGTGATGGCTCTGCTGCAGCTTCGTTACCCTCTGTCTCCTGGATGAGGTGTTCTTTTGCGAGCAACAAGTTGGCTGACTTTGTGACGAATCTGGAAACAGATGAAAGTAACATAACGTAAATAAGCTTAATATCCTCTTAATAGTGACGAACTTGACTTTTACATAGACGTGGTGTACAAAAGGTGCAGTTTTCTCTTCATTGTTTTTACTCCCTGGTCATCATCATCATCAGAACAAACGTCAACTTTATTTCTAGAGCACTTCAACAGCAGTTCCACTGCACCAGAGTGCAGTACGGACATAAAAGGACGCACAGATATACATGAGAAGAACACGGTAAAATACACGGACGGCAGAGGCAACAAATAAGGATAAATAAAAACTAAAACCAGGGGGGCTGAAGAGAACCTGTACATCAGCAGTCTCATCCATCAGCTGCCCCTGGCACAGCCTAGAACTGCTATGAACCAGAAGACCCAGGTTCAAACCCCACTTACATTTACATTTACATTTACATTTACGGCATTTATCAGACGCCCTTATCCAGAGCGACTTACAATCAGTAGTTACAGGGGACAGTCCCCCCCCTGGAGCAACTTAGGGTTAAGTGTCTTGCTCAGGGACACAATGGTAGTAAGCGGGATTTGAACCTGGGTCTTCTGGTTCTGGTCCCTGAGCAAGACACTTAACCCTGAGTGTCTCCAGAGGGGGACTGTCCCTGTAACTACTGATTGTAAGTCGCTCTGGATAAGGGTGTCTGGTAAATGCTGCAATAAATAAGTATACGGAGCGCTCAGCTGCAGCTTTCTTGCTGCAGTACGCTCTCCAGCACGTAGAGGCTGCTGTTCCACCAGAACACGACGCACTTTCTTTTTATTTCTGGCATGTAATGTATTAGTGGCTTGCTAAATCAAGTGTATGGGTAATAATAATAATAAAACAGAAATGCATTAAAGAGGAATCTCACCTGTACATCCATATTTAGGTCCATCTGTGTGTGTTGTAGTCGAGAGTGTTTAAAATGGCCTTCAATCTTCCTCAAGTTGACCGGAACAGGCGATACAGGCCACACTTGGCACCCCCAATTCCCTCATAGCTTTCCTCACTGAAAGCAGTGGTGGCCTAGAGGTTAAGGAAGCGGCCCCGTAATCAGAAGGTTGCCGGTTCGAATTCCGATGTGCCACTGAGCAAAGCACCGTCTGCTCCTCGGGCGCCTGTCATGGCTGCCCACTGCTCACCAAGGGTGATGGTTAAATACAGAGGACACATTTTGTTGTTTCCCCATGTGATGTGCAGTGTTTCACAATGGCAATCACTTCACTGTCACTTCATATTTGCCATGTTGTCAAGTAAAATTATGTGGCCCCGTGGCTTGTCAATTGCCATCTTTTTCATCGATTGCTCGATCCGCCTAAATTCCTGGACATGTAGGACCCCACGGTGTAAAAACAAAACTTGCGTGAGCCCATTACTATGGACGAACGAAACATGGGGTACATCTGATACGAAAGGGCTGCCAGAGCTTTCTCGGTGAAACAGTGGCGAGACGGCATTTCATATATTTCGTGTGTGTGTATATATATGGTAAAATTCTGTCCCGGGATTGTGTAAAAGTAATAAAAATGGTTGCCAGTGAAAGTCACAATGCTTAACAATACAGTTTCAAACTCAATATCTACATTTTACATTTACCAGACGCCCTTATCCAGAGCGACTTACAATCAGTAGTTACAGGGACAGTCCCCCCCTGGAGACGCTCAGGGTTAAGTGTCTTGCTCAGGTACACAGGCGAGCCCACTAGGCTACTACCACCCTATCTGACCCCGACTGTAGGACTCTTGGCATGATGATATGCACCTTCCTGTCCGACTCGCAAGTCCACGGCATGAGAAATCATAAAAAAGGCTGCGTAAGAAAACCAAGTCAAGGATCATTCATGGCCTTTGGAGGCAAGGCAAGGCTCCTTGGAACATTCTAGTCATTAGAATAGTCCTTGAATTTGCCCTGGTAAGGACATGATGGTGCTCCAGATGTAGGTAATGAGCCATGATTCCCCCCCCCCCCCCCCCCCCCCCCCCCCCCCACCACCCCTTGGTGCCTACAGGGACCACCAACCCAGATGGGACTGTTAACACCAAACAGGAGAAGCGTCATTACTGACAATCCACATGCCTTACTAATTAGCTGAGAGAAGAAGAGAAAAGTCGTTTTTGTGGCTTTCAGAGAGTCCTGACACATTTTTGAACAATGCAATATACTAAAACTCAAACTGTTTTCTCGGCTTGAACTTCTGACCTAATGCTGTTCTGTTAACATTTTTAATTACTTTATTCAGATCAATTGAATGATTTAAAACGCTTTCAGAGTTAAATATAATTTTTACATGTAACTTTTTGATAATTCTACCTATGACAGACTGCTTCACCCTTTCTGATGTTATGTAGGAGTTATAATAATATTATCAATAATAATAATACATTTTATTTATAGAGCGCTTTTAAAAGTCGATTTACACAAAATTGAAGAGTACAAAAAATTAAAGCACATTAAAACACATACACTTTATTCCAATTAAATGCGTAGGATAAAGCACATAGGTACTGATGGGTTTTGGTAGGGAATTCCAGAGGGAGGGAGCAGCAGCCGGGGAGAGAGGTTTCGGTGCTTTGTCCTGACAGAAGGATGAAGTAGGTTGGCACCAACTGAGCAACGGTTACGTTAAGGGGTGTGATGGTGGAGAAGCTCAGAGAGACAGGAGTCGGCCTGGTTATGGAGAGCTTTGAACCGCCTGCGATGGGTGATAGGACGCCAGTGAAGGTTTTGGTGAACAGGAGTGATGTGGTCACGCATTCGGGAATCAGTCAGAATTCCACAATTCTGGATGTCTTGTAATTTATTAAGCCAATTGGAGTGGCTTAATAAAAATTAAGCCAAATCTATGCAGCAATTAAACAACAATTGGCACTACAAATCCAAACTGCAATACTTGAAATGACCAATGACAGTAACAAATTGTGGGGCAAACAAAGTGTTCCCAGCCTCACACACACACTCCTGGACACTTACTGAAATGTCCCAATACACTCAGATCAGGCACGTGCCCACTGCTGCAGGTGCTGAGAGCCAGAGGCGTGGGGGAAAGGGGACAAGCTGGTGCCAGACACTACAGCACAGCGCTGCAGCATCTGGTGTCTCAAGGCCTGAGAGAGGCGGGCGAGGGGACGAGGGTTGAGCAAGTGAGCAAGGAAGGGAAAACTGGTCCGGATCTGGCAACGGGGAGCGAAAGGTGGCCGGAGATAAGGAGCAGGTAAACTGGGGGAAATAAAAGGGGGGGGTTGAAACGTCGTTCCATGTTGCAGACTAAACCAGGCCGGAACGGCTGCCTTGAGAACGCAAAATGACAACGTTCTGAAGACAAGATTTAGTTCCAAGATTTAGTATTTTGATGATCAGAAAGTGTGAATTGTAATGCATCGAGAGATTTCTACTGCTAAAGGACCTCGTCTTTTATGCTGTTAGAGACCAACGATTAACGCAAGGGATCTTGTTTTTTTGTTGTTGCCATAAAGCCTTTTAGTCTAAACTGTTATTCGTACCCCGTGCCTGTAAGTATAAACTGCAAAAATGGGTTCCCCTCTTCTATCCACAGAAATGGCACCAATTCGTCGCAATTAACTCGGTTCCTTTACTTTAAAGAGTAAAATGCAATTTGGACGCATTAGGCGATGCAGCCGCATTTGCAGCAGCCGGCGGGCCCGTGTTTATGATAAGAGCAGGCCTTAACTCCGTCCAGCTGTGCTGCTCCGCGGCTGCCCTTCTTTCTAAATGTCACCGTGTTCCATCACACCCCGCCTCCGGAGGGTGCGTGACCCGGGGTCCCATTCCGGGAGTATTTATGGCGCCTGGTTTTGGGGACGGGCAAGGCCCAAGTGCAACAAAAAAAACATCATTACTAAGGCCTTACTCTCCAATTAGTCTTATAAATGAGCTGCAGCCTCTGTGGGACCTCTATATTCTTTACACGTTCGTTATGAGACCTGCCCTGAAATGTATTTTGCATTTGACCTGCCTCGAATGGTTTTAATTTGGGAGAAGATTTATGTTTCCAGTTAGCGAGCAAAATCCTTTCTGGGCTCGGTTATTCCTGTTTTTTTTTTGTTTTTTTTACTGTAAAATGTCGAGATTGGATTTTTAAAATATTGATTTGGTATTTTCCACAGACCTGTCGTACCGAATATGTTTTTTAATAAATCATCAAGCTGCGCACACAAAAGTACGAAATAAAAAAGAAAAGAGACTTAACATGCCACTCAGAGACACATGACCTCACAACATCACAACACCAGTGTGATTCATCTTTTTCCACTGCTGACACAGAACGGTATGACGTGTGAACCCATCCTAAAAAAAAAATCATAAATTCAACCGTGCGGGTCCGTTTTTACCCTTGAAATAAAAACGCGAGATGGGAATTAATGTCCAGTTGGCACGCACATGTTGGTTTAATCCTGTGTGAGGCGGTGGGGAAATATTGGTCCGTATTGGTCACCATCAAGTCCAGCCCTCTTAGTGTGTTGGGGGAGAGAAAAGCTACAAGAGCTGAGAGTCCATTCAGTAAAACGTGAGCTTAATCCTCATAATGTCTTCTCTCGTTGTGTGTGTGTTCATGCGTGTGTGGGGGGCTTTGTTTAATGGTCCAGCACGAGCATTCGGGGTTCCTTGAAGTCACTCTTCAACCTCCTTCAACGTGCAGGAATAACACCGCTCAGGGCCTTCAGGAATTTCAGAGGGCCGTCCCATCGTTCGCAGCCAAGTGTGGAATTCGAGGTCGTCAACACCGGCATGCCAGCATGGGAACCGGGAACTGTGTGTGTGTGTGTGTGTGTGTGTGAAGCCCCGAAGGAAGAGATTTTTTTTAACAGCGTTTTGTTTCAGGGCTGCTCTACATGAATTTCTGGCACTTCTGCACTTTGCCATCAAGATGGTGGCGCCCATGCAGGCTGCAGCTTATGGAGACCCCGATGTGAATTTTTGTTTGTCTTCGTCTTTTAATTGAAGGAAAGTGGTACATTTTAATGAAAGTAGCATCTGTGAAAGCCCGAGGCTTTGCAATCTCGCCTCTCTGTACTCGTATATGGTGAGACACTCACTTACTGTAATAACCGCTTTCCACTGTTATTTCCATGTTTCAATCAATGAAGTGATCATTTCTGGTTCATTAGGACCCCCAAATATGAATACAATCTTTTTATTCACTCTGTTGTAGTTTCTATACAGAAGTCAGACAATAAGAAGGTTACAAGTTCATCTAAATATTCTCTAAAAAGGAAGGTCTTGAGCTGTTGTTTGAAAGTGCTCAGTGACTGAGCTGTTCTGATCTCGACAGGAATTTGTTCCACCACCGAGGGGCCAAGACGGAGAAGAGTCTAGATGAGCGTCTTCCTTTTACCTTCAAAGATGGAGGGACCAGGCGAGCAGTACTGGAGGCTCGGAGTAGACGAGGTGCAGTGCGAGGTGTAATAAGGGCTGTGAGGTAGGATGGTGCTACTCCATGTTTGGCTTTGTAGGCCAGCATCAGTATTTTGAACCTGATGCGTGCAGCTACTGGGAGCCAGTGGAGGGAACGTAGCAGAGGGGTGGTATGGGAGAATTTGGGAAGGTTGAAGATCAGAATTTTGTATGAGTTGTAGAGGTCGGACGGTACATAGTGGTAGACCAGCTAGACGGGAGTTACAGAAGTCCAGCCTTGAGATTACTAAGGACTGAACCAGTATCTGGGTGGCCTGGGTTGACAGATAAGGACGGATTCGACTGATATTGTAGAGAAGGAATCTACAGGAGCGGGACTGCTGATGTGAGTCGATATCTACAGCCAGATAGCACATGAAGAACTGAAGAAGAAGCCATCTTATCCTTGACAAATCGAGGAGATAATTAAAACATTTAGAACACAATTTGCTTGTGTTCAGCTCATTTGAGATTAAAATGCCGTGACTCTACTGGTGTCCTGTAGATGAGCTGTGAACAGCACATCTGAAGAGGTGGATCAGTAGCGCACTGAACTATCGGGCAGAAGTACACAACGTCCACAATTGTACACAATTGTGGCAAAATGTGTCACAGGCAGGCACTTCAGCACATAAGAACATGATGTTCCTGAACCTTCAGCTACACAGAACTTGAACTGCAAGTTTTCCTTTGTTTTCTGGTACTTCTGGTCCCATACTGTTTTAATTCATATTTCATTGAAGGAACATTGACCTCATCTGGGCCAAAACAGGGATTGACCAGAAGCTGGGAAACATAAAAAAGAAAAAAAAATCAGGAAAACCAATAAAAGAGGCACCAGACTACCATGACTTTCACACTTTCTGGAAAAAAAAAGAATCACAGCTGGAACTTATGTTGTACAGAACTCACAGTGACTCCACCACCTCCACAGGTAACAAGCCCGTGTGGGTGGTATACTCGTACCCAACAGGGGGTCCATATCAGACCCATCTAAATATAACCCAGATGAGAAGCAGAAGAGTCACCCCTGATTTGGGCTTGTTGAGTGGGGACACTCACTAAATAAGGAATTAAATTGAGCCATATCCAGTCCCCCCCTGGAGTGTGTTACCCATTAGGTTACTATACCCTACTCTATGCACCTACAATCATGCAGTGTGGTACTTTGCTCAGTGGCACCTCAGTGGCACCTTGGTGGACTGGGATTCGAACCTGATTACGGGGCCGCTTCCTTAACCGCTAGGCCACCACTGTCCCTTCATCAATGTTATCCCTCTGGACAAGGACCTCTAGCTTTGTGTCCTTTGGGTGGATGTTTTTAAGGGATTCTCAGAATGAAAAGCAGCAGCTGCACTGTCTTCACCTGCTGAAAGGAACACTTGGCCGCCATTTTTACAGCACATTACTGGCATTCTTCCTCCGGGGCTGCTCGGTGTACTCGATGTACCAGGGCACTTCGTTCCTGGTCTCGCTTGGAAACGTTCTGGAGCCTGGAGAGGGACGTCCAGGTCGCGCCTTTCCGAGGAAATAAAACCTGTTTACCTTTGTCAGCCCTCGTCAGCACATTTGATCCTGTCACCAACAGTGTTGTCAGTGAACGGTGACATAGGCGTGGCACCGCGGAGCGATAAATAAGCCTGGCTCAGTTAAAGCAGCTTCGGCAACACTAGCCTCGGAATGGCGATCTCGGCGGCGCTGGTGGAAGGGGGGTGGCTCTGATAGCCTCTTGGACCCATGGGCTCCCTGGGAAGGAATGGACAAGAACCAGTTGAGGAATATTCGCGTGGTTCTGTTACAGCGCCGGCGCCATTCGCAGACTTACGGCCTCGCTCGACACCGAAAGGCTTTTAAGGGAGGGGTGAATGCCAATATCCATCCTGACCGCTGAGGCGGCCGGGAAAAACGCCGGAGCAGAGTTCCTGCAATGCGCCCGGGAGTCCCGTCGCATTCATGCCCAACAATAACAGGAAATGTGTCATCTGCACAAGCCACAAGGTTTAAGTTGTCCTCAGCTTTGCTATAAAAAGCTACACGACTTGTTGTGATATCAGAGCCTGTGTCTCACGGTCAAATTAGAAGAGTCTAGTGCAAGAATTGGTCAACACAGATAACCAAGACATTAAGGATGTGGTGTTATGTTACTTAGAAAAAATATCAGCAAAATATCTCAGCAAAAGCCGAATATTATCTGTATCACGGCCATATTTTCCCTGAGATGGACACTACACATGGGAGTGTCACGTATTGACAGGAGGGGGTTTAAACTGTCCAGAATGAGGAAGTAGAGTGTGTCAAAAGCAGTCAATCAAGCCCGCAGGCTCCTCCCCCCTTTTAAACTCTATTTATAAAAGCGTCATTAAAGTTCATCTTCTGGATGTCAGAAATAATTACGCACCAACGAAAATGGCTGGGTGGGTAGTTGGCTCCTCCTCACCTACATGCAGACACTTCTTACATTTACGGCATTTACCAGACGCCCTTATCCAGAGCGACTTACAATCAGTAGTAAGTGGGGTTTGAACCCGGGTCTTCTGGTTCATAGGCGGGTGTGTTACCCACTAGGCCACTACCACCCTACACTTCTTGTTTCTAACAGTTTATTTATGCAAATACAAAACACATAAATTTTTGTTGTGCCCTTTTGGCAGTGATATCTGTGTCTATGTCTTTGTTTCACCTAAAATGTCACCTATGCCCATCTGTTCCACACCTTGACATCTGCTGTAGCAAAATGCATATAAGCTCTACACAAGCCTTAAATACACTTTACACCTATTTTCCTCCCAGAGTAATTAACATTTCCTGCCACCCCACACAGATCATTAGTGACACGTCTATGTGCCAGCAGCCCCTCATTGTCTCTGGGCTGCGCTGATGGAGTGGCGCCAATGAGCGTATTGATCACATTGACCGGTGTACTTTTTAATTTCCACAGGTTGAGCGATGGATGGTGCTGAAATTCCATCTGGGCGAGGTCCATCTGTTTCCCTCCCCGCCCTTAATGGAAAAAAATCAAATCAGAAACGTCGAAAAGGAGACGAGCCCCTCCTCTTGTGTCATTAATCCATCACCAGGCCCTTCCCACCCAGCCCTGCGGCGTCTCTTAGAAAATATCACCCCCTTCACACTGATTATTTATTCCTCCGCTCGCTCGGGCCCGCTCTAAGCGAGCAATATCCCGGCCACCGTCGCACTGCGGTCATTAGGGGGAGGGTCTGCAGATTGGATTAGAAATAACAGGAATATTTCATTTCCATAATGAGATTTAGAAAGTAAAATATCTCGCGGGCTGAACGATTTATGGTTATGAGCGGGTCCCTCCAATCGGGCATTGATTCCGTGGGAACCACGATCGTTTGGAAAAGGGAAGGCGTTGGTGCTTCAGCTCAACCTCCATGGGAAAAAAGGAATCGAGAGATTAGCTCTCTAAATAACGCCGATTAGGCACGAGCGGCGTGGCTTTAATGCGCGCCCACCAGCCAGGCGGAGTGGATTATTCCTCCGGTTAACAAAGTTGCGACAGATGCGGTCAAATCGCTGAGCCCACGTTGGAGAACATTTACATTTACGGCATTTACCAGACGTCCTCATCCAGAGCGACTTACAGTCAGTAGTTACAGGGACAGTCCCCCCCTGGAGACACTCAGGGTTAAGTGTCTTGCTCAGGGACACGATGGTAGTAAGTGGGGTTCAAACCTGGGTCTTCTGGTTCACAGGCGAGTGTGTTAACCAACCAGGCTACCAGCACGGCAGAATATGGATGGATGGAGGGACGGGCGATGGTCGAGCGAGGGTGCGTAATTGTCGGGAACATCTGTGAAGCCTGGGCAGCGAGAGGGCGTTATGCATAATGCACGATGCGCACGGTCACCAAACCGCATCCGTCCGACCGCTTCAACTCTTCATTCCGAGAACCCGAGGACTCGGCGCTCCGTCGCGTGAACCCGCACGATCTGTGGCCCGCGGAGGGACGGAGGTCCCCCCAGGGTTCCAATCATGCTTCCACTCTTTACCGCCATCTTCCGTGCGATGTAAACCGCCCCCTCCCCCTCACTGCCATTACTGCCAAAAGACAGATCCGTAAAATCGGCATTTCCGCGCCTTCCGGCTGAATGACTGTTCGTACACGAGAGGAGGGGCGTGTTCCGTTTGCTGGTGTCTGACTGACGGCCTTATTAATTAGAGGCGGGGCGCTTCCCCCCGCCTGGGCTCCCGGGCCCGTTGCCGGGGAGCGGCGGCGAGGTGTGGGCGGCCGGCTGGCACCGCGCCCCCCGCGGCGATGCCACGTGTCTCGCCGGGCCTGTGTGGCCAAGCGCAGGATACACGACACCGGTGCCACATATGGCACAGAGCGGCAGGGGCATTGTGTGTGTGGGGGGAGGGTTTCGGTCGTGAATTACGTTGACGGGTCCGTGCGGTTTTAGTTCGTGTGTGTGTGTGTGTGTGTTCATCGTGTGTGTGCGAGTGGCTCTTCATTCCATTGAAACCGTAGGCAGCCGTGCAAGGTGAGGCGCGGTAGGCCGCCCTCGAGGGGCTGGGCTGCTCTATAAATAGCCCCCCTCCGGAATGCCGGAGCGTTTTCCCGCTACGGTCTCCTCATTGGCCCAGGAACTCGCGGATACCTTGTCATGTGCGCAGGAACAGATGGCGCCATGCTAATTGCTGCTCGGCCCCGGCGCCGCAGAACTGCCATTACGGGAGGCTCGGAATTAAACGGGAAACGCGGGAAGCGACCTTTCTGATGCCACCTGGACCCAGAGGTGATGAACGTGGTCAACGGTTGATTAAAACTGGCACGCCCCACCCTGTACAGGATCTCCTGTGGCGCCTGATCCTCCGACAGGGAGTCCCCCCGAGGTCCTTACACACCCAGGGATGCCACATTTCGTGCAGAAAGATAAAGGACGTCTGCCACAGCGGGGTCTTGACGCACCAGGAGTTGTGAATCATGAGTGAAAGCAGCGGTGGCCGAGCGGGTGTGGAGGCGGTTTGTGCCATCGAGGTGCCACTGAGCAAAAGCAGCGTCCCCACACACTGCTCCCCGGGCGCCTGTCATGGCTGCCCACTGCTCACCGAGGGTGATGGGTTAAATACAGAGGACACGTTACGTTGTGTCACCCTGTGCTGTGCTGCATTGTATCACAATGACAATCGCTTCACTTTCACATGAAGATCAACTGAATCCATGTCGACGTCGGCAGGCCACCATGTGCCACAGAAAAAGGGGGAAACGCTGGCCCGTACTGAACAAGAACAGGATACACAATTCAGTTGGAAAATATCATACGAGTCCGTATTTTTAAAGGCTTTAAAGGCCCTATCCAGACCTCCACACCACCTTCATGTCCCACCATGAAGCCGAGATCTGTACAGTGACGCTGTGTTTTCAGGCGAAGCCGTTCGAGTTGCAGCAATCTGCATTGAAACGTGAGCATCTGCATCTCTGTGTGTGTGTGTGTGTGTGTGTGTGTGTGCGTGTAGAAGACAGACCCTCCCACATCCATGATGCTGGCAGAGGGAGCCAGTGAGGGAGAAATCTATTTTAATAAAATATCTGTGCCACACTTCGCCTCATGCATAATTAATGCGCGCGGAGGAGCTTCTCCGGCGCAGGAATCGGGCTGAGAATGCGCCACGGCGCAGGGCGTCTTGCCTTCAGCCGAAGAGAATGAAATCGAACAAACATCGTGATATTGCAGCGGTGGGTTTGACCAGCGTTTCTTGACACAGTCACAGCTGCTTTCAGTGCCTTTGTATGACACACACACACACACACACACACAAAACACACAAAACACTGCCCTCCCCCACTCCCGGATCACAGTTGGGTGCTGCAGATGAGCTGTGATGTGTGTGTGTGTGTGTGAGACAGAGAGAAAGAGAGAGACACTTTGAAGGCAGTGAGGTCGCAGGCCACAGGTGTCGCACAGTGTGAGCTAAAAATAACACCATTATTATCGCCATGTCTTGATCTCGCAGGGAGGCTGTGTTGTGGTTATGAGTGTGTGCTCTAAAAACGTGCAATTATCCATAAATACATTTCCATCCACAAATTATAGTAAAAAAATATGATATTTGTAGCTATAAGGTCAATATTTTGGGTGGTATTCAACAATTCTGTATCCCATTTAATCAAAATATCTGAGTTGTGATGAATACCCCCATCATCCCATGCACGTTGTGTATAAAAAAAAAAGTCTGCAGGATTGATTTGTTGGAATCTTTGGAGTTGGGGAGACATGCAGGATCTGATCCAATCAGAAGCAGTCAGTGTCTGTTATTGGAAGGCATACGGTCATTAGGAAAAGATATGTAGACAACTCAAATCCGTGGCTTCAAGAATGAGTTCAAAACTCATCCTAAAGCTGGTGTGCCAGCTTGGATATAAAGCGACAGTCAATGTCAATTTCACAACTAACCACAGCTCATTTACATTTACATTTACAGCCAGCATTTATCAGACGCCTTTATCCAGAGCGACTTACATCAGTAGTTACAGGGACAGTCCCCCCCTGGAGCAACTTAGGGTTAAGTTTCTTGCTCAGAGACACAATGGTAGTAAGTGGGATTTGAACCTGGGTCTTCTGGTTCATAGGAAAGTGTGTTACCCATTAGACTACTACCACCCTATACTCCTACTCCTTGGTTTGTTACTCCCACAAGCCATTGTGCAGGTGTCCCTAATATCTTCGTAGACTCCTGCATACCAAACCTTATGAGCGCTCATGACTTTTAAAAAATTCACTGGATAACTGATAACAAAATGATTTCACATATTAAGTGTGAATCATAATAGTTTCTTGACACCATGATTTACCACCACTTGGCCCTCAAGGTATGGCCTAACTCTCTGATCTTTTCAGTATATAATGTCAACAATGACAGTTCCATTGCAGACTGAGGGGAAAGACATTGATTGTCAGGTAGATCATTGTCCTCTGGTGGTTTAGACGTGTAAAAGTTTTTTTTTTTTTTTGAGGTTGTAGCTGTAATTGATACTGTAATTGAAACGAGTGCCCCCCTTTTTTCAAATTAATTTTAAATACTTAGTGATCTTTGTAATCATTTGAGTGTGGTTGAATGGTTCATAACGCGTGAGAAACTCAGAACCATGTTTTTTAATATGGATTTTAATGATCAGTTGAATCTTCTGGTCAAAGACAAGTAATTCACTGTCAAAAAAACTAAAGTGAAATTGCCATTGTGAAACACTGCAGCACAGCACACGGTGACACGGTGAAATGTGTCCTCTGCTTTTAACCATGACCCTTGGTGAGCAGTGGGCAGCCATGACAGGCGCCAGGGGAACAGTGTGTGGGGACGGGACCTTCATTAGGGGGACCTCAGTGGCGCCTTTGCAGTTTGGGATTTGAACCAGAAACCTTCCAATTTCCACTAAATGAATGCGCTGTGAAGAGCTGCTGTGGCAAGTCAGACAATTTCAATTAGCTTCAGAGCTGTGAAGGCCATTCCATTACATCAGCTTTCAGGCTGCGAACTATTTAAAGTCACGTCATTTTTACTCATCCAAATAAATTGTGAAAACATTCAGTTCATCGTGGTACTGATGGCCAGGAAAGACCATGCCATGAAAACACAGGAAAGCTGTACCATGACCATGCTGGAAAACGTGTCTTGCCGTGGCTCTGCGCTTGACAGCCTGCAGCAATATCTGAAAATGGCCCTCAAATTTCATTAGGTGACTTGAATGGAGTCCAGGCTACCCAGAATCCTAGATTACCTTTGGAGAAACAGCCAACCCGGGGATGTGTTTTCATGAGGCAAGACCCAAAATGACAAAAACAACACCAAGCCATCCTGCTCATATCTGCTATCATTCCGTCGGGGTTAATAAGTGCAGTATGTAGAGTAGAGATTTAGGCGCTGAAATGGACCGTATGAAATACGTTCTTCTGGTTCATATAGCCACTAGGCCACCTGTAGATAGTTGGCTGTGTGGACAGCGGCGCAAATAAAATTAGACGCATAATAATTCAAATGGAGACGAATCTATGTAACGCGAGTAAAACACCAAACAGGGCTTGTGTAACAGTTTCATCAGAAACACAATCGTGCCTGACAGTAGTCACAGATGGTGATGAAAGGAAGATGGAGTGGGTGTGACATGGAGAGGGAGGTGGGGAGGTTCTATTTTTTGTCTGGTTTGTGGGACGCGCTCTTCAACGTGCCCGTGCTCCGAACCGCGCCGTGACTCATGATCAGCGCAATGGCTCTTCATTTAACGGCTGTCATTTAAATGTCCGGTGCTATATTTCCTCTGGGGTTGTTTGTGAGGGACACTTTCTACTCTCTCTGTCTTCAAAACAACAAGCCACCTTTGGAACCTGGCTGGGCTTCAGGTTACGTCTCTTAAATGAGCACACTGGGAGCCCTTGGCCCGTGCAATGGAAAACTAAGCAGGCCGGCTTGCGTGATGTCTAGCACCCATCACATGTACCCTTTCCTTGTTTGGAAATTCCTTGCACTGTTACTTCAAGAGAGTTTTAAAAAAAAGAACAGCTCATTATGAAAGATGTTGCATTGTGAAAAAGAAACTGGTAATTTATAGGGGAGGCAATAAAGGGAATAATTTGCGTTCAGCGCATCTTGGCCCTTCCTCCTCCTGTCAGCCTGGAGCTGAAACTCAGCTGCCTCTTGGCGTCTGATCCTGGCCCAGGGTTGGGGGTATGTGGAGGTGAGATGGGTATTGATTGAACACGTACTTTCCCCCCAGGGACAAGCTTAATCGGCTTAAAATGGGAACCCCTTTCCTTTTCCGCAATTCACGGAAATGCAGAATTCCAAATGGAGGACTGCTTGTTTAAATGCCCATTGAGACATGCTGTATGTGATTTTGGGATAAATAAGAAATAATGTTGTAATAATGCACACATGTCTATTTAAAAATATGTAAAGAAAAAAATTCATAAAAGTACAAGTAACCCTTCTTGCAATGAGGCCAGGGTGGTTCCTGCGTAGTTGGGCAGTTTGGAATGATCTGGAACTGATGCCAGTTTGAAATCTGTTTATAACAAAACTAATGACTGCAAGTACAAATCCCCCACACTATCAGGCAACTTTATCCAAATTCTGAAAACTAAAAAGAAACTAACACTCCACTGACTCCATTTAAGCTTCTTACCGTGTATTTCTTGACAACATTGGTAGTTTGAAGTTGATTAGCGATTGATATAAAACTTGGTAGAGCAGCAATTCCAGTGTGGATGTGACAGATCTGTTGTCCTCTCCTACTAAAACCGTAACGTTTCACGATTTCAACATGGCAGCAGTACCGCAGCTTGGCAGAAACTGTATGGTAAACCTGGGTAGCTAGTTACTCGACACTAATGGAACATGCTAGAAGGCCTGTTTCACCAGTTTCTCTACAGTGCTTATGTTACGCTTTCCCTTTTGGTCTACATTCTCTGGTTAAGAAAGCTTCCCTTTTTAAGCGCTTCCAGTGCCGCAGAGCACAAAAATGCAGAACGAATTGAGATTAAGTGGCGTGTGTGGCTGTTAGTGACATTAGCCTGCTCCAAAAAGGGTCACGTTCTCCATGCTAAACACTGACAGCCTGTAGGTTTTTATTTAATTACTCTTCTTAGTCCCTAAACAGAATATAGGATTTGATTTACTACCTACTTTTGACTACATACAAACTAGCTAATCATGGCGCATGTGCTGGGTGTAAAGCTCTGTTTAGACAGTTCAGCAATTACGTAGCACGTTCTCAGGGGGCAGTGGTGGCCCCGTAATCAGAAGGTTCGAATCCCAATCCGCCAAGGTGCCACTGAGGTGCCACTGAGCAAAGCACCGTCCCCACACACTGCTCCCCGGGCGGCTGTCATGGTTGCCCACTGCTCACCAAGGGTGATGGGTTAAATGCAGAGGACACATTTCACTGTGTGCACCATGTGCTGTGCTGCTGTGTATCACATGTGACAATCACTTCACTTTCTCACTTCTCTGTTCTGAAATTGGTGCTCTTTAAGTAAATCTTTGTCATGCTGGACTGGAAGGCTCACGCAGATGCCCCGTCCTGCCCGCGATTAACGGTCGATTGCGGGGGACTTGGACGGGAACACCGGCCCTCCATCTACTTCCTCGGTGCGGGAATTAAAGCACTTTCTACTCGTCTTCGAGGGCTTTATCCTCTCAAGCCCAGATGGGCCCATCTACTCTGCGTGGAGGGTCCGACAAAGACCGTTGTAAGCTGGCAGGTTCTCTCTCAATATTCTGGTGCTGCAGTTAACGGTGAATATGTGCAGACATATGGCCATAGCTGGTGCGTTAATCATATTCATATAGGCTGTTTGGCAAATTCGAAAGGCCTTCAGCCCCGGGTAAGAGCAGTGAGAGAGTGCACTTCGCCATCTGCTTACTTCTGAATGTGATTTCTAGTGGAGATAAGTAAGGCTGAACGGTAACCAGGCTGCAATATCGTGACATTATTCATTGTAGTCAATTAACAATGCCTGGCGGCAAGAATTTCAGAAACCACGGCCAGAGAAGGTAAATAAATTTGGTTTATTCGTCATAACAGTTTCACCCCCATCCCTCATACATATTTGTATAGTACAAGAAGTAAACATGTGCTATTTATTAGAACTTCTCACTTTCTAACTGAACTTAAATGAGCCTATACATGTCTTCTCCTCTCCTGTGCCTGTCTGCTCAGTCTGTGACGACAGGACGTAATCGTTTCAGCCAGCGTTCCACCGACGCAGGACTTGCTGCAGTCAAGACTAAATGAGGTGGATAACATGGAGGGCGATCTGAACGCGCTCCGAGGCCGCCGTGGGTGCCACTCCGCCCTCGGCGCAGTTAAGAGCTCACTTGACTGTGCAGCCAGTGGCACTAATGTGCCGGAGAGGGCTCGGCGAGGAACTCACTTCGGCGGTTACAGCGCGGATGACCCCCAGTTCTTCACCTTCAGAGCAGACCGTCCGCCAGACAGTCACGTAAAGGTCATGCAAATTCATGCACAAAGTCACAAAACATGCCAGGCTGCGTCCACGCATTCTATACATCACATGGAAAGAAACCGAAAAAAAACAAAAAAAAAAGTTCAATGAGCTCCGCCCACTAGACTGTGACTTTTCATTGACCCATTTGTACAGCTCCCTCGTTGACCTTTTCTCCATTTCTTTCCCTGACGGAATAATTCCCAGCTAGTCATATGACCGGTTAGCGTAGGCCTGCATGTAATGAATGCCAATAGGAATGCATTTTAGGAATAACCAGTCAACAACTTTGTAACTTTTGATGTTTTCTGCTCCCTGCTTGCGCTGGGTTTGTTTTTTTGGGTTTTTAAATGTTCCAGACAGGGAAAAATCAAGGTCCTTTATTGCTGACGAACCCGGTTCCTTGTAGAAGTCTTTCTTTTTTGCTGTAAGTCCTAATGATAGAACCCCTAAATAGCTTCTCTGCAGCCCCCCGCTTGCAATGTGCGGCCTGGTATTAACAATCGGCATCTCGGCCATCGCTGCTTTTTGTGACAAACGGCAGAAAAGGAGATCGTTTGGAGACCAACTTCACCCGGGGGAGGCCCTGTGCACCCGTGCCTACCTGCCCGCCCTAACCCCATCACGGCGTGCAGCTGGCTGCCGGCCGGCCTTATCCAGAGGCAGATAGGCGCCCCTCGGGAGATAAGCCTCCACTCAAGTCAGTCTCCCTGCTCTGCGTCTTGTGATAAAGATGAAGCGTACAAAAGTGGTCTTCTGAGAAGGAGCTCTCCCAGCCATGGAGCTTTTGTCTACCGACGGATGGGAACACAATAAATATGAAGGGAGGAAAGAAAATAAATAAATAAATACAGGCATATGGCGCGACGCCTATTGCACAAAAAGCAGACCTAAGTGTTTCCCGTTTTCAACCAGCTAGTGTGAGTGGTTTCTTTAGGTTCATATTGCCAGGGAGAAGGAAAAGCCACAGTGGCAGACTGGTCTGCTGCATTATAAGGTTGTATTGATGGTTTCATTGCTTTCAGCATGTGATCATGGAGGGGAAAAATAAATAAATAAATAAATAATAATCTATGCAAATATACTTCTCCTGAAAACCATTAAACGAAGCAACGAACGTCCCCTAGATACTAACTGCAACTTCACACTTGAAGATCAAAAAACAACATTAAAATGCTGGTTACAGAGATAACAGTCTTATTAAACACCAACTACAGTTAATAAACGCTATGCTCGGCGTGGAGGCTACTGAGGCAGACTCTTGCATTTTGTCACGTTTAAGGAGACGGCGTGGGTGTTGCACATTGGGAAAACGAACTGGGGGGAGGGAGGGGCTCCCTCCTTCAGGCGTAGGATATTGGATTATGCATTCCGAACCTGCTTAACATATGCACACCCTCACTTGCCCAAGAGAACACTGCGAGACTGTAAAGCTACTCCCACACAACAAAGTATTGTATTATTTTTTTTGCCCCCACTTCCCTTGAGTCTTCGAAAAGTGAAAGGCAAAAAAAGAAAGAAAGAAATAATAAAACCAGTAGGCAGTAAAGTAGAAGGGCTGCTGCTACAAGCGCAGGGCAGTAAGGTTACCACGGTCTCCTATGGCAGGTTGACTAAACAAGTCGTCTTTGTTAGCTAATGGGTAGGAGTACCGAGATCCTGACAATTCTACGCTGTACACTACAGAAATAAAAAAAAAAAAAAAAAAAAAATGAGATGTGGATGGAGAATAAGAACGGCACAGAAGCACGTACGGAACATAAAAGGCAGGCGGGATGAAAGAACGGGCAAACAAAAAATGAAAAAGGACACCAACATGTAGGACCTGACTGGAGTTTTATTAATCACCTTTTAAAAACATGTATAAAATTGGTCCGACTCAGAAACAAGGCACGTAATGTCTTGGTTCATGATCTCAGTGTTTGCATCAAGCATTCCCTATATAAAAAAAAAAAAAAAAAAAAAAAAAAAAAAAAAAACACATCCAAATTGACCGAGGTTAAAATTTCTTTTTTCCGAGCAGCAAGACAACCATGCAAATGCGAAACCACGGGATGCAGACTGGGTTGCTCTAATAGTAGGTCTCCCTCTCCACCCAACCTGAAAAAGAGAAGGGAGCTTTAGTGCACAACACCATTACAATAGCCGGTCTCTGGTGGGATGACTGCATGCCGTAAGAGATTAATGAACTCGTTTTGGCAAGGGACCACATTATAAAAAAAAAAAAAAAAAAAAAAAAAAAAAACACCAAACATTCAGCAAAAAACCTTGCTGTTTACCTCCTGGGTTACGTCGAAGGATAAGTTTTCGGATCTCGTCATAAATAAAGATGAGGAGGGAGTAGGGGAAGGCGCAGAACCACCAGTTGGGTCTGGGTGGGGTAAGAAGAGAGGAAAATTTTTTTTATTTTCATTAATTTTACAAGACTGAGACAAATGCCAGACCACAAATAATTAATGAAAGTTATGAGACCAAAACGGGAGAAATACAAAAGCGTGAAGACTAACGACCTTTACGCTATTATTCACGTTTCGCCAAATGATGATCTATTATTCATACACGATCAAGAGATAATAGAGGGAGATCTAGCCTTACTTCAGAGGGTACATTCTGAGAGCAACATCCATGCCAGGGCAGTAGGACAGGAAGGCAGCCAGGGCAGTCTCCTCAAACAGTCCAAATATTAGGATTTTGTTCCTGGGAAGGACATAAGAAGGCAAGTGTCATTTTGGAGATGTTTGGAGATGTTTGGAGTCCCCCTTCCCCCCCCCAACCCCACCGAAGCTCCTCAACTTACTTCATTCCTTGCTGGAAGACCGAGTTCCTCCTGGTTTTACAGATGATCAAGTCAGCCCACTGCACAATCACGATGCTGGCAAAGAACGCCGTGTGGCAGGTGAACTCCACGATCTTCCTCTGCTCGTAGGTCTGGGACGCAGCAGGAACTCAGGTCAGCGGAGGGGGAGATAATGCAGGAAGCCGCACCAGCCGGCAGAGGCACACTCACCCACTGCTGCCCATAGCTGTCCTCCAGGTCGTTGACGTACTTGTCGTCCCAGTTCACGCGTATGCCCAGCAGCGTCGAGGGCAGGAATCCATTCTCGGCGAGAATGACAAAGTACGTGAAGAACCCAGCCAACGCCTGGATCATGCCTGATGGGTTGAACATGACGCTAATTAAAACTCGAACCGCCGTTTCTTAAGTCTTAAGTGAAGTGATTGTCACTTGTGATACACAGCAGCACAGCACACGGTGCACACAGTGAAATTTGTCCTCTGCATTTAACCCATCACCCTCAGTGAGCAGCAGTGGGCAGCCATGACAGGAGCAGGCGCCGGGGAGCAGTGTGTGGGGACGGTGCTTTGATCAAGGCCACCACTGCACCCGTCGGTCGGGGTGGGGGATCGAGGCCACTCACCTATTTGCCCATAAGCTATGCTGATGAGCCTCTCGTTCACCAGCTTGTCTGTTTTGGGGTTCCTTGGCTGTCTTTTCATGATGTCGCTCTCAGCTGCCTCGTAGGCCAGGGAGATGGCAGGAACCTGGGACGGTTGAAAGAAGGGCACTGTTAGAAATGTCCTTGTCCGTGTAGAAAACGAGATCTGAGAAGAACTTACCATGTCAGTTCCCAGATCAATGCAGAGGATGGTGACGGTTCCCAGAGGAAGAGGAATGTTGGCAATGATGAAGAGCAGGAAGGGCGTGATTTCGGGAATGTTACTGGTCAGCGTGTAGGCAATGGACTTCTTCAGGTTGTCGAAGATCAGGCGACCTGTGTTTCAAGAGTAAATGTAGCCTGTTCACCTACATGAGCTACAACGAAGACAAAAGCCAAGGTTGAGTCTTTCACCTTCTTCCACGCCAGTGACAATGGAGGCAAAGTTGTCATCCAGGAGGATCATGTCAGCAGCCTGCTTGGAGACGTCAGATCCAGCAATACCCATAGCGACGCCGATATCAGCTTTCTTCAGAGCAGGAGAATCGTTGACACCATCTCCAGTCACAGCTACAATGGCGCCCTGTCGTCAACACAGGAAAAGCAACGAGACTAAGAAGACAAAAAAAAAAAAAAAGCATAAAGGCAAACCCTCTCGCAAGCAGCTGAGCGACGTGCACTACCTGGCGCTGGCAACCTTCCACGATGATGAGCTTTTGCTGAGGAGAAGTTCTAGCAAATACAATCTCAGTGTGGTGCTTCAGGATATCGTCCAGCTGCTCTGAGCTCAGGTCCTTCAGGTCACCACCATGGATCACACAGGCCTTGGCATCTCTGAAGACACAGAACGGCATTTAGGTAATGTCCACGTGAAGGACATGTCCACGACCGGCCACTGTCTAAATCATTTACCTGGGGTTGACTTCATTGATGGGAATGTTCAGGCGGGCGGCGATGTCCTCAACAGTCTCATTGCCCTCCGAGATGATGCCCACACCCTTAGCAATGGCCTTTGCAGTGATTGGGTGGTCACCAGTCACCATGATGACCTGGATTTGGCAACAAAATGAACAAGGTGAAGTCGCCACATCTGGACCAAGGTGTCTGGACAGAGCAAAAAGATGCGGCACCTTGATCCCAGCACTCCTGCACTTGCCCACAGCATCTGGCACAGCAGCACGCGGTGGGTCAATCATGGACATGAGGCCGACAAAGCAGAGGTTCTCCGTGGGGAAGTTGACGTCATCCGTGTCAAACTGGAAGTCTTCAGGGAACTGTTCATCTGGAAGGTAGAAGTGGCAGAAACCTACAGAGGAACAGAACATAGCGTAACGTTAGAACGTCCCAGTTTGGTTTTTGTTAAAGGGGGGAGTCGTGAGGTGCAGAAAAGGCAGAATTTTACCCAACACTCGCTCCCCCAGGCCACCAAGTTCCAGGTAAGCATTCTGGAAAGCATCTTTCATTTCATCGTCCAAGGGCTGCTCTTTGCCCTGAATCATGATGGACGAACAGCGGTCGAGGATCCTCTCTGGTGCACCCTTCATCACCAGCAGGTGCTTCGGTTCCGAGCCGTTGGCGTTCTTGTGGATGGACAGCTAGCGGGAAAAAAAAAAAAAAAAAAAAAACGGGAAAAATGAAGGACGCACGTTCTGTAAACAGGTCCTTCAACGGTTGCAGGAGCGGCGGCCCCACGTACCTGGTATTTGTTGGTGGAGTTGAAGGGGATTTCGGCGATCTTTGCATACTTGTCTCTCATGCCCTTAACGGATCCGCAGCAGAGCTCAATGCATTTCAGCAGGGCGGATTCCGAGGCATCGCCAGCCACATCTCTCTGTTTGTACAAAGATGACCTTTTACACGTTTCGTTCAAGGTTAGAACCACCCCTCCATAAAACAGGTCAGTCTTTCTAGAAGAACCTGTACAGAACCGGGGGGAAGGGTCCACAATGGACGTTTGTTGTCTGAGTAGGTATTTAATGGGCGCCCGCAGTAACAGGGCGAATGAGCGGGAATTAGGGCTTTACGGGCAGAACATTGAAGCCCTTGGACGAAAGGTGCTCTACTGCCAGTAGGGCTGCCAAGGGTTACGCCCAGAGAGGGCAGACAAGACTTAGTTGTGCTGTTCAACAATCAAGAAAAACAGGCTGGTTTAAAACAAACTGTTACTGTGGGTCCTGGACTCGATGGCATTTAATCATACAGTACCGCTAGTAAAAAGAAACTGTAAAAATGGGATATGTGTGGAATTATAATCATCCACTATAATTTAATTGTGCGTGTGTGTACACACACATATCCATGTACCCACTCTGTACATATAATCATACATATACCCATTGTACGTGTAGATAAATACATATACCTATTTAAAGTTTTCATATACATTTCCCAATACATACATTCATATTTTGTGTTTCTAGATTGTATAGTGTACATTTTATACTTTCTGCCGTGACAATGCAAATCTCTCACTTGTGGAACTAATAAAGGTTTATCTCATCTTATCTTAAATGCAAAAAATAAGGAAAAAATGAACATGATGAACCTTGAGGATGGGGACATTTTCCTGGTCGGCCAGGAAGACGGCGCGGTTGCACAGGCCGGCCACCCTCGCCAAGGCAGCCCAGGTCGCAGAGCTGCGGTCGAAGGAGGTTCCACTCTGGTTCTCAGTCGTGTCGGCCTCGTGGATCTGGTTGTCGAACCACATGTGGGCCACTGTCATGCGGTTCTGGGTCAGGGTTCCGGTCTTGTCGGAACAGATGGTGGAGGTGGACCCCAGAGTCTCCACGGCTTCCAGGTTCTTCACCAGACAATTCTTCTTGGCCATACGTTTGGCAGTCAGGGTCAGACACACCTGTGGATACAAACTAGAGGTGTGAACCATCACTGGCCTCACGATTCGATCATCAATGCGCCGGTTATTGAATCACAATACGTTTTTCTACATTACATTTTCAAAGGGGCTAAGGCCTCGTTTCAGGACGCCTGAACCAGGTGAGTGGCGCTGTACTCAGATCAGGCCGCCACAGTCGCTACCGGCACCAAGCAACGTCATTATGAGATAATGAATTATGTTCTGCACTGCAGAATTAGTAAAGTAAAGTGAAGTGAAGTGATTGCACACAGTGCACACAGTGAAATTTGTCCTCTGCATTTAACCCATCACCCTGAGTGAGCAGTGGGCGGCCATGACAGGCGCCCGGGGAGCAGTGTGTGGGGACGGTGCTTTGCTCAGTGGCAGCTTGGCGGATCGGGATTCGAACAGGCAACCTTCTGATTACGGGGCCGCTTCCTTAACCGCTAGGCCACCACTGCCCCATTAAGAGATCATTTCAGCACCCCTAATTCAAACATGTAACAATGCATAACAGCAACCTATATTACACTTACAGTAACAGTAGCCAGGAGACCCTCAGGGACGTTGGCGACGATGATTCCTATGAGGAAGATGACCGCCTCCAGCCAGCTGTACCCAAGGATCAGGGAGAGGATGAAAAAGGAGACCCCCAAGAAGACGGCAACGCCGGTGATGATGTGGATGAAGTGCTCGATCTCGATGGAGATGGGGGTGCGGCCCACTTCCAGGCCTGAGGCCAGAGTGGCGATGCGGCCCATGACGGTGCGGTCGCCAGTGTTGATAACGATGCCTCTGGCAGTACCTGCATGGAAGGGGGAGATTAACACGGTTTTAACACAAAATGTTTACCGCAGAAGGAATGCGTTTTAAAATGTTGAACACTGAGCACCTTCAACACAGTTGGTAGAAAAGAAAGCAATGTTCCGGGTTTCCAGGGGGTTGTCGTTGGAAAAATCAGGGGTGCGAGTCTGAGGCTCTGACTCTCCAGTGAGGGAGGAGTTGTCCACCTGAAAAGGATCCAACGGTAACACCGACTTAGCACCTGAAACACACGCATCGCTTTCTCCCTCTTGAGGGAACACGCAGACTCGCCTTGCAGCCATGAGCAGAGATGATACGCAGGTCAGCAGGTATGCGGTCTCCACCTTTCACCTCCACCAGGTCTCCAACCACAACCTCCTCGGCGTTGATGCTCTTTTTCTCACCATCGCGTACAACCAAGGCTTGCTGTGGGAGAGCAGAGTGTAATTCATATTCAAATTTTATTTGTCATATACACAGATCATACACGGTATGATATGCCGTGAAATGCTTTGGCGACTGCTACTGACCTCAATATTGCAAATGTTGAAAGTTATACAATGAACCAATATGCAAAATCACCAAATATTACACTTTTATGGCTTTAACATAAAATATGTGTAACAGGTAGGGTGAAGGTGTGCAAATGAGTGAAGTCAAATGTGTATAAAGTGAGTAAGTAAGTAAGTAAAAAAAATGTAAAAAAACTCGGGAAGAAGCTCCTCCTCATTCTCTCTGTGTTGGACGCTGTATGTAGAGCGCACTGAGAACTTCAGTCAGACATGGTGCTGTTGTTACCTGGGGAACCAGGTTCTTGAAGGAGTCCATGATCTTCGAGCTCTTGGCTTCTTGGTAGTAGGAGAAGCATCCGGTGATCATCACCACAGCGGACAGCACAATGCCCAGGTACAGCTGTGGAGCGAACACAGAACGTGAGCGTGCTGGGCAACGCGGTGAAATGCCAACGTCAGGATGCCGTCCTGCTCACGTTGTCGGCTGCCGGTTCGTCTTCTGAAGCAGCCTGGATGCCGTAGGCCAGGAAGCAGAGAATGGCGCCGATCCACAGCAGCGTGGAGAAGCCGCCAAAGAGCTGCTTGCAGAACTTCACCCATTCTGGGGTGGTGGGGGGAGGGGTCAGGGCGTTCGGACCGTCGCGGTCCAGGATCTCCTTTGCACGGGCGCTCGTCAAGCCCTGCGGCAGAACAACAAAGATGACTCTCCAGGCACTAATTAATTACAGACTAATTAATTACTCTTTTTTTTTTTTTTTTTAATTATTATTCCAATAATTCTGAATTCAAATGATGACGGCTTGAAAAACAAAAAAAAAAAATCATGCGGTTCACATCATGTTTTTCATATGTGTCCGTGAGATCAGAACCAGCCGCTTTTTACGCCATTCGTGGCGTCAAGTGAACTGAACGCGGACCACTTTTCTGCTTACTGGAGCGAATCAAAGCGTCCACGCGGGAGTCCAGCACCAGCGTTCGGTTGGCTGCGTGTGACGCCGCGGCAACGTTTTCTTGCTGTCAGTTTCCGGCAGAACGCTGACGGCCGTTAAACAGGTTCGACCGCAGCCGAAACGCGTACGGCGCTCCGACTCGGCCACATCTGCATCGATTATGAGGATCGTTTCAACACGCCTCGTAATACGGCGTCATGAGACGTTGCCAGTCCTCTCAGCCAATCAGAACCAAACGTTTACCTGCTGCACATCCGCTACTCACCCTTGTCAGGTCAGTGCCAAATTTGCGATTGAGCTCATCCAGAGTCAGCTTGTGATCATCCTGCACATGGGAGGAGAGAGAGGAGATGGTTTATGAATGCTTTTATTTTTCTTTTTAATTACCATGAAGATTTATTATTATTACGATTTCATTGGTTGGGACTCACCAGGTCCACCTCCTTCTTCAGTTCATCCATGTCCTTGTCCTTCTCCTTCTTGCCCTTGGCTTTGGGCTTCTTCCCGCCCTGTTCTGAGGTTGCTGCAAGTTCATATTGCTCACGTCCTTCCTGGAAGCCACAAAAGACACGAGGCGTCATGATTTTAGCATCGTCCCCGCAGAAAGGGACAAAGGGCCGCGGCCTGGAAGAGCCCCTTCCAACGAACCGCACGAACTTTAGGGGATAGAGGCTCCATTTCCCCGTAAAGCCGCTTTGCGAACTCTTCTTTTGCGGAGCCGCACCGCAAATGAGGCCTGAACTGCTGCGTGGTAACGGCTTATAGCCACGTATCATGATGTCGTCACCAGATTGTATAATCCATTGTTTAAGCTCTTTACATTACTGTTTGATATTGCCAACGCAAATCCAATGGAATAATTTAAATACCCATCCTCTGATAATCTGAGGGATTATTGCTTACTCGCCATTAAACCGGCACAGTATAGACCCCGGGTATTACGCAACCTCCACGAATTAAAAGGTCCTGCTCTGAACTTTGAGAGCAATCAGCTGAGGGACGGGGGGGGGGGGGGGGGGGGGGGGGGGGGGGGGGGACGGCGGGGGGGGGGGGGACCCCGGCTCTCAGGCAGGCGTCCTGCCGGCCCTTAGTTCCCATAAACACCCTCTGAAAGCTTTACGCTCATATTTTATTCAGAGGCCATCATCAGACACACAGCATCTGCCTGCAGGTCATGAAGGTTTCGCAATCGTAAACCTGCACGTATGCTATATCTGTTATGAGGTCCAATCATTTTCTTTGTACGTTGATTCACGTCACTCATCATTTTTGCGTAATTGCTGGAACTCATCTCAACGTGCTTCGCTGTAATCTTTCAAATTGACATTTTTTTCCGCCTCAGTTTTACTGCAGTCTTTCTTTGCGTGGCTATTTCACTGTGCAAGTAGAGAATCATGGGTAATTTATTTGAAAAGCCAACCGCGGATCGTCCGAATGTGCGTCCCCCTGATACGCCACGCTCGGCTCCAGACTCGGCTTAATTAAACAGAAGGACATAAAACGGGAATAATTAAGGAGTTCCGGCTCTTTAAACGGCTGGGAGGACAGGGAAATGCTGCCGACTGGACGTGATGAAGACGATGTGAGACGTTTCATTAGAAGAGGTCTGGTCAGAGATGGACGAGTTTACAGCGGGATCCGACCGAACTGAATCGTTTCAACAACGATCTAGCATCCGTACCACCGCATTACGCAAGGAGCTGTATCCGCTCCAATAAAATATACATCTTTACAGTGTTGGTTATGCTACGTCACCTGATCCTCATCTTCCCAACACTCGGAAATTGTTCAGGGACCAACCTACACGTTCTTATAAAAGAATATCCATGACTTTTCAATGACTTAAGGCACATTTTTATGACCATATGTTGTCTGAAATTTCGTGTAAAACCGAACTTATGGCAACCCGAAAAGCTCAACGTAAACGGCAGCATTTCTTCCTCCATGCTTGTGCAGCCCGAGCCCGAGTGAAACGGACCAATCAGGTTCGGGCGTAGATCATGAGCTCTAGTTTACAAGACATGCGGCCTCGGAGGTGCTGGAACAGACCGCGTGGCTTTTCAAGACCTGGAAAATTCTCTTTTCAAATTTTCAAATAATGATTGTACGAACCCGGCCATCTAAAAGTGTTACGCACACACAAATAATCCTGATTGAAATATGAAAGTGGGAATAAGATAGAAAACAATATGATAACAGTCTCTTCCTCTACACATCATGATTCAATGATGAAATTAGAACGATTCTCTACGTGATGCACGGGACATTTTGGGAACTTTATCCGCATAACTAGTGTTCAGAACTATGAACAAGTGTGACGGGTATGTAGTACTTTACGACTGGGTAGTTCAGTATTAAATTATGGCAAAAAGCCATACAAGCAGTTTAAAATCAGCATCAACACTACAATTCTCACCGTGTGCTGCAGCTACGATGACACAGTGAAATGTGTCCTCTGCATTTAACCATCGCCCTGAGTGAGCAGTGGGCGGCCATGACAGGCGCCCAGGGGGGGGAACAGTGTGTGGGGACGGTGCTTTGCTCAGTGGCACCTTGGCGGATCGGGATTCGAACTGCCAACCTTTGATTATGGGGGCCGCTCCCTTAACCGCTAGGCCACCACTGAGCTGAAATCTGTGTAAAAGTTTATTTATATCTGCAATATCTGCAGCTAAAAGGACCAAGATGGTGGCGAAGCACGGGACAACAATGTCACTGGTCTAAAAGCTACACTTTTTAAATGGTTCAGCCAGTACTGGGAGTTAAAATGTGGTGCATTGTATGAATATTTTAATTAAGCCTGATTCAATATTCAGCATAACGTGTATTAACTAAACTTTGAATGCCAGGGTTATGATTATTTCCTTTGAATCTGTTGAAATTAGTAAAAATATTACATCGTGAGGAAGAAACCGTCTTTCAAAATATTATTATTTTTTTAGCATTTTGGTTTGATTTTCCAGAGAATCGCCCTCTAGGTATATTAACGTCGCATCTTAGACAAACAGCGGGTTTATTTTCACTCTCCAGTCCCGGAAACTGCGGGTCTAATTGATTTCACGAAGGCCACAGTCCTGCACCAACAGCGCAACTAGTCAGGTGATAGTGCAAATAAAAAGCCTCCGGGGGATCGGAGGACGCGGAATTCCTTTTCTGGAATGAGGTCTGAAGACAGCGGCCGAGGCGGGGCCCTTTACAGCGGACGTGGCCCCCTGCGGTCTTCCCATCGGGCCGCCGCACCTTCACACAAAGCGGAGGTGACAACCACGGACGTCACGGGCCCGCTTCAAAGGAGGACGCCGCGGACGGGGACCGCCAGCGCCTACGCTCTGGTCATTGGGTCATTTTATACGGCAGGAAGAGGGAGTTTGCGAGGCCGCCAGCGAAATAAAAGGGGGATATATATATATATATATACACACACACACATAAATCCATGAATTTGAACGATTTAAGGAGATAGATAGTCAATACTATCAATCGATCTAAATATCTTCTCCATACCGACCCGCCACCGTGTGTTGATTGGCCCCCGTCATTAACCGTACGGTCCAGCATGAGACAGGAAACTCCAAACATTACAAACACAAAGTATTAAAGGGACGTCTAATTCAACGCTAATCCACGATCTAGGTAGGTCGTCAATACTCAGAAATCCAATATCGGATCAATAAAAAAAAAAAAAAAAAAAAGAAAGAACGAAATCCTCCGAACGCGGCGGCACAGTCAAATCTGCCCCGGTGCTGTGGCCTGTGTGCCAGGAGAGAGGAGTCGGCCCCGCCTCCTCCCCTCGCGGGGACTTTGCCCCGTTGCCACGGGCAGCGGGGCCACACCTCTGGATATCTTGATGGGTGGAGTCACGTGTTGCGCCGCGCTCCCTTTGTTTCAGAGGGGGCTCATTGAAACCCGCCGCCGCGGCCAGTGTGAGTACGTCGCCTGTCCGTCCGTCGTTCGCCCTGACAGACAGACAGAGAGAGGGAGAGAGAGCGAGGGGGGGGGGGGGGGGGGGGGGTGCTACAAAATCTAGATTGTGTCACACTGCGGAGGAAGCGCCTGTCAAAAAAAAACCACACCTTCCTTTGCGACACTGCAGACCCTGCAGAACGTAAACCCCCAGTCACATGACCTGGAGGAAGGAACCCACAGCCACGGAACGGCCGCTGGTTTAGGTGACGCGCCAAAAAAGGACAGGACGTGTTCAAAGGAGCGGGCGGTGACGGAGGGGGAGGGGCTGCGGGGCGAGGGTCCGCCCCCGACGTTCCTGTCGCCGTGATGAGATCACGGGTGACAAAAGGGCCCACTAACGCGCGCCGACTGGCGAGCGGAAAGAATGTTAAGTCCTTGGGAGAGGAGGGACGGTCCTAACATAGCGTCCGCGCCGCCGGGGAAGGAATGAGAATAAACAGCTGGGCCCGGCAGCCACCACCTCAGACCCTCCCTCCCTCCCTCTATCCCTCCATCCCTCCCTCCGACAGCAATGCAGCACGGCGGCTCCCGCCACGCATCCTCCAGCTGTGAAGGCGCAATAAAAGCCTGGAGCCCTGCAGCAGGGCGTGGCTCTGGTTGCCGCTCGCTGATGGTGCAAGGGCCTCTGGGAATATTCTCCCCAAGTGTCTGAATTGACACACTTTCCCGTGGTCGACCACACGTGGGAATTACAACACGGTCACCTGGTGAGGAAAAACGGAAAAGTGAAATTATGATGATAATAATAATAATAATAATTATAAACCACGTGAAATGGTGACATGGAACTGTGGCCGTCGGTGACGACGTCACGTCACGCGGGTCTCGGACGGGGGGCGGGGCGGCCCGGGGGTCGAGCTCGCGGCTCCCGCGCTGGGAGGAAGTTACCGCCGGTCCCGTCGCCCGTACGTGCACACACGCCTCTACGCGTATACACACACTATATATATATATATATATACACACACACACACACACACACACACACACACACACACACATAACTTTTAAAAAACAATCGCAAAAAGCCACAACGCAGAAGCGGACTGGGGCCGACATCGCGGTCCTCGGCGCGGAAGTCACCCCCAACATCGCGGGCGTTTGAAAGAATCGTTCCATTCGCGTTCGACACTTTCGCCACGGTCTTTTTCAACTAAGTTTTAAATAATAAAAAATAAAAACACGACCACCTGTTAGAGCGACAAGACGCGTCCGCGGCTTTCCGAATCGGCAACCACAACTGTAAATGAAGGAGGGAAGATGAGGGGGGGGTTAAAAAAAAACGTGAGAGCACTTACGCCGCGTCCCATTTTTCCGATTTATTGTCAGAGACCCCTCGAGCGATCCGATGGCAATTTCATAAAACAAAATGAAAACGGTAAAAAAAGATTGTTAAAAAGTTAAAACGGACGCCGATATTGTTTTTTTTGGCCACCCTTGGATGCGTCCTGTCCACACGTGTCACTCCACCCGGACCCGCATCCAAGCTACCGCGTTTTTAACGCGGCCCCGATACTTATATACACGGAGTCTTTCTGGCGTGACGTCGACCCTCTTCGCCATGGTAACGCAGACGGGGGCGGAGCCAGCGCCGTGCAGGGACTCGGGGTGTAAATCACCCTCTGTCGCCAACTTCGCGTTGTTTAAGCTTCCGTGCATCAAAAATTAATAAGACAAAACAGAAATGACGATACAACAACGACAGGAATGGCATCTATTTCGTGGCCGGTGTCTCCGCATGAATAAATCTGTGAAGAATTGCTGCGAAGGAGCCCCTCTAGTTACATAAGTTGGGCAAATCATTTCATTATAAAATGCACCGGGTCGCATGGGAAATTGGTGGACATCGAGAGTGGGCCACTGGGGAAGGAGGAGCATACGTTATTGTTATTGTGCAACGCAATGAAAACGAAATTATAACCCCAAAGGGACTTTATGCTCATGCATATAACAACACATTTGGATATTGCAAACTTGGTACAGAATCAATGTGTTGAAAGGATCACAGGACTAAATGTTTAATGATGTGGAGCCAGATGGAGATTTCACATGTCGTATTATTCTTGATGCACCATGCTGCGCCAAGAGCACACGGAGGCTCTTTTCATGTCTGCATGAAGTTTTAACGCTGAAAATTGTCCAGAGCTGTACATCTTCAAAGTGAGGGGCTAAAAATATCATGAATTTTATTTGCACGCTGTGGGCTCCATCCTATAAATGTGTTGCCATGGAAACTCACGTTCCGGGCCCGTTCGGAGCACAGGGATGCGAGCGCGCACCAATCGAGAGCCCTCTAGTGGAGCATGCTCCAACATGGCAGGATGGATCTTCGGGTGGGGCCCTGAAGCCGAGCAGAACGGCGACGCGTCAAACGCAGATGCGCTTTCAGTCGAACTGGGAGCTTTGCCTGACATCGGTGCACGCTGCTGCCAAACTACTGATCGCAGGTACTGATCATGTTAACTGAAGCTCCTGCTTCCACGGGCACCATTCATTCAGGAAGGCAGGGGTGCCACCACAGAGGACGCCACGTTGTCAAGAGGTTTCATGCTAGTGACAGACGAATTTAGAAAGAAAGGTGCAAGATCTGTCACTACATCTGAGCGCAGGAGCGGGATTTGCCTCAAGCGGAATTATTTAAACGGTTTACTGGAAATATGGCTCGATCAAGAATAAGACCAAACGGTCATCTGTAGTGTCAGTGAAATGACGTTTATTTTAAAATGCATTCAGCGTCTCAGTTGACGTACAGCGTGTTTCATATAAATACAAAAAGACAAAGTATCTTCATGCACTGCAAAATGTTTTGGACCTTTTGTAGCAGATGCTAGTAGTATGTCTCCTTTTCCACCCAACCTGAAACAGAGAAAATGAACAAGTGTGACTTAAGCAGTATGACATTGTCGTTCTTCGTGCAATTTGACCTCCTGTCGTACCTCCTGGGTTTCGCCGCAGGATATATCTTCTCGCCTCGTCATAAAGGAAGATGAGCAGCGAGTAGGGGAAGGCACAGAACCACCAGGAGGGTCTAAAGAGGAGCAGAGGAGCAGAAAGCTGAGTACAGTCCGGCGGCCACACTGAGCGTGGAGGAAGTCTATGGGCAGACTCGTGGCCCGGAGCATGCAGGTGTGGACTCGTCTCCCCACGCATGGGCCACTTGTGACCTTATTTCGTTGCCCTGGATTTTAGATTCAAACACCCGGTAGCGTCTTTCTTTGGTGTGGAGATGCGTATGATATTTAGTGCTTTTTTAACGAATTGTCGTGAGCGTGTGAGTAAAATATCTGGAACGTGAGAATCCGAGTGTGTCCATGAAATGTACTTTTTGCGGGGACTGTCTTTGGTATCATTGTTGGAGGGTGTAACCATGGTGGCAGGGTCTGTAGACAAAATATAGTTTGAAAGCGGCCCAAACAGAAGCTTATGTGAGCCATTTAAGGCTTATGTGCAATCTATATGCCATGGAGACTTTTGATGGGAGGTCCAGCTATGAGTTATGAAAGGGAGAGGTAAATACACAGTGAACTCACTTGAGAGGGTACATTCTGAGGGCAACGTCCATGCCTGGGCAATAGGACAGGAATGCAGCCAGGGCAGTCTCTTCAAACAGTCCAAAGATGAGGATTTTATTCCTGGGGTTAAGAGGGATTACAGAGACAGTGAGGATTCTTCGTACGTGAATGCACAGGCTCTTCTCGAACTTCAGGAGTCAACAAGAGCTTAAAAAAAAAAAAAAAAAAAACACAGACGCAGGCCTCCAGGAAGACTAAACAGATAGCGGAGGCCCGTGGGAACGCAATGTGCCTGGCTTACTTCATTCCCTGCTGTATAATGGAGTTCCTCCTGGTCTTGCAGATGATCAGATCGGCCCACTGCACAATCACAATGCTTGCAAAGAAAGCGGTGTGGCATGTGTACTCAACAATCTTTCTGCGTTCGTATGTCTGGAAAAATTGGAAAAAGAATGGTCATCGGAAGAAACCGAGACAAGATTTAAGGGTGCTGGACATTATTCTCATTAGTTTTATTCACATTTACTCAATGGAACGGCAATGCTGACGTTCCTAACCAACAGCTAGGTGGGAGAGGAACATTTAATCGTAGAAGATATTGAAGTAATCAGTGTATGACTGACCCACTGCTGTCCATAGCTGTCTTCGAGGTCATTTGTGTATTTATCGTCCCAGTGGACGCGCATTCCTATGAGATCTGCTGGTAGGAAGCCGTTTTCAGCTAGGATCACAAAGTAGGTGAAGAACCCAGCTGTTGCCTGCATCATGCCTGAAAAACAAGAGACAACCCGAGGCTGAGGACGAGACTGCGACGCCCCAGACCCTTTACACACAGGCGTCCCGACTTGCGAATCGTACCAATCTGCCCGTACGCTATACTGATGAGCCTCTCATTCACCAGCTTGTCCGTTTTTGGGTTTCTGGGCTGTCTCTTCATGATGTCGCTCTCAGCTGCTTCATAAGCTAGAGAGATTGCAGGAACCTGGAACACGGAACAGCAGCCTCGTCGTTTTTTAGAACAAAAACTGATGTGTTGTCCAGAGTATTGACAGGTAACATGTCCTCAGTATGGGAACTTCTTCAATAATGTAATGGATGCATAGAATGCCATACCATGTCTGTGCCCAAGTCGATACAGAGGATGGTGACAGTGCCCAGAGGCAGGGGAATGTTGGCGATGATGAAGAGGAGGAAAGGTGAGATCTCAGGGATGTTACTTGTCAGAGTGTAGGCAATCGACTTCTTCAAGTTGTCGAAGATCAGACGACCTGTTTAAAGACATCAGTGAAGGTCCATCCCACCACTTCCAAGGTTTGGTTGACCTGTTTAGTAAAAACCAATCACCTTCTTCCACGCCAGTGACAATGGAGGCAAAGTTGTCGTCCAGGAGGATCATGTCAGCAGCCTGCTTGGAGACATCAGATCCAGCAATACCCATAGCGACGCCGATATCAGCTTTCTTCAAAGCAGGAGAATCGTTGACACCATCTCCAGTCACAGCTACAATGGCGCCCTGTGGTTAAAATAAACAAGGAAACATACATGAAACTCGTTTCATAACTTGTTCTTCTCTTGAAGAAAAGTGGACTTGTGTGATACCTGACGCTGACAGCCTTCCACAATAATGAGCTTCTGCTGAGGGGATGTTCTGGCAAACACAATTTCAGTGTGGTGCTTCAGAATGTCGTCCAGGTGCTCGGCGGTCATGTCCTTCAGGTCACCCCCATGGACTACGCAGGCCTTGGCATCTCTAAAGATACAGAGGAGCCGGTTTAGTCTCTTCCGGTAACTGGTGTGCTCTATTAAACAGGGATGAGTGTTCATTTTACCTGGGGTTGACTTCCCCAATAGGGACATTCAAACGAGCAGCGATGTCCTCCACTGTTTCGTTGCCTTCAGAGATGATGCCTACACCTTTAGCAATGGCCTTTGCAGTGATGGGATGATCACCAGTCACCATGATAACCTGGAATGAACAACAATCCGAAGGGTTAATCTCCACATCTGGACCAAGTGGTTGAGCCGGTAAGCTTGATGAAATGATGTGGCACCTTGATTCCAGCGCTTCGGCACTTGCCCACGGCATCTGGCACGGCGGCACGCGGTGGGTCAATCATGGACATGAGGCCGACGAAGCAGAGCTTCTCGGTGGGAAAATTGACTTCTTCGGTGTCAAACTCAAAACCATCAGGGAACTGGTCATCAGGCAGATTGAAGTGGCAGAAACCTGATGATGGAGCAACATTTGATTCAGTAAAACTGAAAAAGACTTCAGTGGAGCATTTTTTTTTCAAGTTTAAGTGAACCTTACCCAGCACTCTTTCTCCAAGACCTCCCAGTTCAACGTAGGCATTCTGGAAAGCATCCTTGATCTCATCGTCCAGGGGCTGCTCCTTGCCTTGAAGGATGATGGTGGAACAGCGGTCCAGTATTCTTTCTGGGGCTCCCTTCATCACCAGCAGATGCTTGGTCTCTGAGCTGTTGGGGTTCTTGTGGATGGAAACCTGCCGAGACGCAGTTGACATTCAGTCTCAGGAACAGAGTCTCAGTGTTCTTGTGCTGCAGTCATTTCATGAAACCTTCACCTGGTATTTGTTCGTAGAGTTGAAAGGGATCTCGGCGACTTTATTGTACTTCTCTCGCATTTCCTTCACCGAGCCACAGCACAGCTCAATGCACTTAAGCAGGGCAGATTCAGAGGCATCGCCGGCTGTATCCCTCTGCAATGGAGGACATGTCATGAGTTGCGAATGACTGCACGTTCCCATTCGACAAGACCATCTACTGAGCGTACTGTAGAACTAATACTAAGGAAAGCCATTACGCTGACCTAAAACAGCGGGAGTTACGAAATGGCTGTCATGTTTCTTGTGATAACATGTTTATCTCATTGGATCTTGGGCCTGCTGCACAATCTGCATATTGTAAAAATACATTTTTGCTTGGATAAAAGAAACGTTGGGAAGCAGGAAGAGGTGTCTCAGCAGAGGTGTGACGCAGATTTGTGGTGCTTTTACCCACCTTGAGGATGGGCACATTGCTCTGGTCGGCCAGGAAGACGGCACGGTTGCACAGGCCGGCCACTCTCGCCAAGGCAGCCCAGGTAGGGGAGCTCCTGTCAAAGGAGGTTCCACTCTGGTTCTCAGTCGTGTCGGCCTCGTGGATCTGGTTGTCGAACCACATGTGGGCCACTGTCATGCGGTTCTGGGTCAGGGTTCCGGTCTTGTCGGAACAGATGGTGGAGGTGGACCCCAGTGTCTCCACGGCTTCCAGGTTCTTCACCAGACAATTCTTCTTGGCCATACGTTTGGCAGTCAGGGTCAGACACACCTTGGGAAGACCAGGAATAATGGTAATTTCACACATTTGCATGGTTCCATGTCGGTGCCAGATATGAAACAGGCAGTACTCAGGGTGGTAGTAACACACTCGCCTATGAACCAGAAGACCCAGGTTCAAATCCCACTTACTAATATTGTGTCTCCAGGGGGGGACTGTCCCTGTAACTACTGATTGTAAGTCACTCTGGATAAGGTACTCACAGTGACAGTAGCCAGGAGTCCCTCTGGCACATTAGCCACAATGATGCCGATCAGGAAGATCACAGCTTCCAGCCATCCATACCCCAAGATGAGGGAGAGGATGAAAAATGACACGCCCAGGAAGACAGCCACGCCCGTGATTATGTGAATGAAGTGCTCAATCTCGATAGCAATGGGGGTTTTTCCTCCCTCCAAGCTGGAGGCCAGGGTGGCAATTCGGCCCATGACGGTCCGGTCACCGGTATTAATAACAATTCCCCTGGCAGTCCCTAAAAATGGTAATGATTTTTGAGTTAATATGCCGAAAATGTACCTTAAAAACTCATGTGAGGTTTTTAATATTTGTACCTTCAACACAGTTTGTGGAAAAGAACACAATGTTCCTGGTCTCCAGGGGATTTTCATTGGAGAAATCAGGTGTACGAGTCTGGGGCTCCGATTCACCAGTCAGGGAAGAGTTGTCCACCTACGAACAAATTCAACAATAAGGAATAACAGGAAAAAGAAAGAGAGAAACTAGAGTTGATTGATTGGGTGTCCTTGGAAGGCTAACCTTGCAGCCATGCGCAGAGATGATACGAAGATCAGCGGGAATCCTGTCTCCACCTTTAACTTCCACCAGATCCCCAGCCACAACATCTTCGGCATTGATGCTCTTTTTCTCTCCATCGCGGATCACCAGGGCTTGCTGAGGTGGACCAGACATGTGTCTTCCAAACTCATTCGCTATCATTCACTATCATTTTATGTAAAAAGGGCACTTTTTACCTGGGGAACCAGGTTCTTGAAGGAGTCCATGATCTTCGAGCTCTTGGCTTCTTGGTAGTAGGAGAAGCATCCGGTGATCATCACCACAGCGGACAGCACAATGCCCAGGTACAGCTGTTCGTGGCGATAAATTCAGCAGTATGTGACCATTACCTGGGTTTCTGACACAAAAAAAAACGCCTAATACCAAAATACAAAACCAGAAAAAAACACTCACATTATCATTGGCTGGTTCATCTTCTGCGGCAGCCTGGATGCCGTAGGCCAGGAAGCAGAGAATGGCACCGATCCACAGCAGCGTGGAGAAGCCGCCAAAGAGCTGCTTGCAGAACTTCACCCATTCTGGGGTGGTGGGGGGAGGGGTCAGGGCGTTCGGACCGTCGCGGTCCAGGATCTCCTTCGCACGAGAGGAGGAAAGACCCTAAAAAAAAAAAGAGACAGAGTTCTCTGTACAAACTGTTCGGAAGGTTAATTTTTTACGACATGAATCCATGCCATTTACAAGGTAGTGTACAATGTGACCTTTGCTCAAGGTCAAGGTTACACTAGTGCAGTGGCGTGAAATATTGTAAAATATGTAACTTGTTCTCCAAAAATTCTAATGACAAAGCATTTTTATCATAACAAACTACAAAACTTTAGAGAGACTCTGTGATTGTGCATCGCTTTGTCAGCATATATTGCTTCCTGCAAAAATGCACACCCAGAACATAGTTTCTTGGTGCTATGACCTTGAAGTGAATTTCCATAAAATAAAGTTGAAAGGTTCAAACACACTTTTTATGTTTCAGATCTTTCATTTTAGACACACGTGCAAAAAAAAAAAAAAAAAAAAAGGAATTTTCTACAAATCAACTCTTAGTATCTTACTCTGGTCAGGTCTGTTCCATATTTGCGGTGAATTTCATCCAAGGTCAATTTGTGGTCATCCTGAAGGAGTGAAAAGTAATGACCTGTTATCTCAGCTTGACTCATCATAAAACCGTTTGTGTTTGCACTTTTTTTATTGCCGGGGCCACCCAACAGGTCACATCTAGCACATGCATTAAAAAGACAGTTAGTCTGAATCGAACGCAATCGGTCCGGTTTTCTCATACAAATCTGAATCTTGTAAATACAAAGTTTATTTTCTTCATAGATCAATTAGATCGTGACTGTTTTAAGCATTCAGCCCTTTTTGGAAGTTTCTCAATCTTGCGCACTTACCAAATCAACTTCCTTCTTTAGTTCGTCCATGTCCTTTTTCTGCTTTTTACCCTTTTTCTTCTGCCCTCCATCTTCAGAGGTTGCAGCAAGTTTGTATTTGTCATTCCCATTCTGTGATAAGCAGCCCGAAGCACATAAAAAGTAAAGCAAAGGGACAAAACACTTAAACAATGTGACACTGTAGCCCCTGAGGTCAGTGTACGTGAATAGATGTGGAATTTTAGCATTTAAAAAACCCTCGATTGAAAAGGCAAGTCGTCAATGTCACAGGGGTGACTTACGCCGAGCCCCATGGTGCCGGGCGTCCGCTAGCGTCCAAGTTCCAAAGGTGATCGTGAAGCCTCCGCCCTAGTCTTCCTCTCACCCTCTCAACAGGCGCATCAGAGTTCCCCGACTGGTCGCGCAGCATTCACGCCTTTTTATAGCCTGCCAGCGTACCTGAGTGGGAGGGAGGTGGCTTGGGGGAGCAGGGAGGAGTTTGGCCTTGCTTTTTTAATATAGTAGAGCATTCAACCTTCATTCAACCGTGTAGGTCATTCAAAGGTTCTCCACTAAAGCACCACTCTAATTCTGAAGGGGAAAAAAAAGATTTAAAAAAAAAATTCTTAGGAATGTTAAAAAGAACTTTATTTAAAAAAAAGAAAAATCCAGATAGTTACATTTCTTTATAGTTTACTGTCTAGAGCCACTTGGAAACGGAAATAACCTTAGAAGAAGACCTTGTTTGATTTTTTTAGTATTTGAATATTTCGCTTTTATTTGACCTTCATGTAATGTTTTTCAAACTCTCGGAAAGTCTCGGTGGACACTGTCCGGTCACAGGTAAAGGTTTAACTGGGAAAGACACCAGGTGCTGACAGAGAGCTGAAAGCCGAAACCCGACGGTGTTTTGTAAACTCGAGGTCATTTGGTTTAACCCCTCCAACTGAAGAATGAATTCCAGGGGAATCGGTTTACCCTGCAGGACATTCTGAAACATGGTGCTGCAGCAACCAGGGGAGCAGCAGAAAATGAGAAGTTATGAAAGTTATTGAAAAAAAATCTCCCTAATCCCCTAAAGGATGTTATCTGTAAAACCCACGCTGCTCAGTCGGCAGAGAAACCAGAAACTCAGGAACGAGACAGAGACGCTGGGACGCAGTTATTGGGCTCTTTATTGGACTAAAGACATTTACAGAATCTCATTTAACATGAATGTTTCTGTCTGAGCACAACAACTGCATGCATTTTGCCTCCTAATAGTACGTCTCCTTTTCCACCCAGCCTGAAACGAAGACAAAGCAGCGTTTTAAAAAAAAGTGATGCTACTGCTCTTCAGACAGAAATGTGTTAAAATTTCGTTTTTCTTACCTCCGGGGTATTTCCTCAAGATGTATTTTCTCACTTCATCATAGGTGAAAATGATAATTGTAAAGGGAAGAGGGACAAACCACCAATGGGGCCTGGAAGCAGACAGACGAGTTTGAAAACCATGACCATAGCAAAAAAAAAGAAATTCAGGCCCTGTCCACACGAGAACGTTTTTTTTTTTTTTTGGTAAAACAGGAAAACTTTCTATCTGATCTGGCCTTGCGTCCGGACACAATGTTCCAGGGGACCCAGAACCGTTTTTTTTTAAACGAGTTCCACGGTGGATTTCTCTATTCTTTTTTTTTGTGAAAACGTTGACATATTAGCCCAAACTCCAACCTGACCAATAACCCCAAACGTGTCCTACATACCACAATGGCGGATAACACGTTCGTGTTAACTACAAGAAATCCTCTCTATGGCGCACATCTCCAATGAAAGACAAGAAACGTGACACATTTCTAATGAAAACCCCACCTCCAGGCGCTAAAACAGCGTTCGGGACATTCTCTGCATCTCCGTGTGGACGACAACATTTCAGTTTTTTTAGAAATAGTTTTTTAAAATGACTTACTTGAGTGGGTACATTCTGAGAGCAATGTCCATACCAGGACAATAGGACAGGAAGGCAGCCAGCGCTGTCTCCTCAAACAGTCCAAAGGTGAGAACCTTGTTGCTATGGATAAGAGTCAGAGCAGAAACTGTAAGAATTCAGTCCACCAAGGCAGACAAGAAGAGAGGATCGATATGAATTCATCGTCCCGTAAAATGGCATACGTACTTCATTCCCTGGTGTACGATGGAGTTGGTCCTGGTCTTGCTGTTGACCAGAAAAGCCCACTGCACGATCACAATGCTAGTGAAGAATGCAGTCTGGCACGTGAACTCCACGATTTTTCTGTGTTCGTAGGTCTGAAAAAGTCATTTATAACAGAAAATGGTTAAAACAGAGAACAAAACAAACTAAAAATGTATATACAGGCATAAACATCAACTTAATTTAAAGGTATATACACACCCACTGCTGGCCATAACTGTCCTCCAGATCGTTGTTGTACCTGTCTTCCCAGTTCAAGCGCAGTCCTACCAGATCCCAGGGAAGGAATCCATTCTCAGCCAGGATCACAAAGTAGGTGACAAATCCACCAATGGCTTGCATCACGCCTAAGGAACAGGAGAAGACAACACATTTGAAATGAGCTTTTTCTTGAGTGACGTAGACTCAGGTTGGGCTTTGCAGTAGTTCTGAGCGAAGAGCTCTTACCGATCTGACCATAGGCCATGCTGATGAGCCTCTCATTCACCAGTTTGTCCACCGCAGCGTTTCTAGGCTTCCTCTTCATGATGTCACTCTCAGCTTTCTCATAGGCCAGGGAGATTGCAGGGATCTGAGATGATGAGAATGGAAGCAACACAACCATTCACAAATCATAAAAAAATATTTGACAAAAAATGAAATACAGAGAGAAGAAAAGGAATCCACAGTTTATACCATATCAGTGCCCAGGTCAATACAGAGAATGGTGACAGTTCCCAGAGGGAGAGGAATGCCAGCAAGGACAAACATGAGGAACGGAGTGATCTCTGGGATGTTGCTGGTCAGTGTGTAGGCAATGGACTTCTTCAGGTTGTCGAAGATCAAGCGGCCTGAACATGAATGAGAATTTCATCAGGAAAAGCCTATGCACCTACCTGGAAGTGTTACTGATCGCTTTGGGTCCTACCTTCCTCTACTCCAGTGACAATGGAGGCAAAGTTGTCATCCAGAAGGATCATGTCAGCGGCCTGTTTGGAGACGTCAGATCCAGCAATTCCCATAGCAACGCCAATGTCGGCCATCTTCAGAGCAGGAGAGTCGTTGACACCATCTCCAGTCACAGCTACAATGGCGCCCTGTACAGTCAGAGATGACAAGTCATCTTCACACAGGTCGGTTACTTTAAGCTCATCTCACTAGGCTCTCAGGTTCTAATTAAATGAGCGTTACCAGTCGCTGGCAGCCCTCGACAATAATGAGCTTCTGCTGAGGAGATGTTCTGGCAAACACAATTTCATTGTGGTGCTTCAGGACCTCGTCTAACTTCTCCGGGGACATCTCCTTCAGCTCAGCTCCATGGACCACACAGGCCTTTGCCTCTCTGAAAATAATGATAATATGCATTTCACCTTCATACCTGGTGCATGAAGCAACACAACAGAATGTGCGAAGCAATAACATCAAATTGGGTGGAATGTTCTGCCCCAATTTATTTGTACCTGGGGTTTACTTCACCAACAGGAATATTGAGACGTGCAGCGATGTCCTCCACAGTTTCGGTGCCTTCAGAGATGATGCCTACACCTTTAGCAATGGCCTTTGCAGTGATGGGATGATCACCAGTCACCATGATAACCTGGAATGAACAACAAACCGAAAGGTTAATCTCCACATCTGGACCAAGTGGTTGAGCCGGTAAGCTTGATGAAATGATGTGGCACCTTGATTCCAGCGCTTCGGCACTTGCCCACGGCATCTGGCACGGCGGCACGTGGTGGGTCAATCATGGACATGAGGCCAATAAAGCAGAGCTTCTCGGTGGGGAAATTGACTTCTTCAGCGTCAAACTCAAAACCATCAGGGAACTGGTCATCAGGCAGATTGAAGTGGCAGAAACCTGATGATGGAGCAACATTTGATTCAGTAAAACTGAAAAAGATGATTTCACATACGTTTCTCTTTTATGAACCTTACCCAGCACTCTTTCACCAAGTCCTCCCAACTGAACGTAGGCATTCTGGAAAGCATCCTTCATCTCATCGTCCAGTGCCTGCTCCTTGCCTTGAATGATGATGGTGGAACAGCGGTCCAGTATTCTTTCTGGGGCTCCCTTCATCACCAGCAGATGCTTGGTCTCTGAGCTGTTGGGGTTCTTGTGGATGGACAGCTACAGATAGGCAGGGTGTGTCCAGTTACTCACTGTCAGGGCAGATTCTTTACTCTATTCACCAAAGCAGAATGTGAAACCGCTACCTGGTATTTGTTTGTCGAATTGAAAGGGATCTCAGCAACTTTCTTGTACATGTCCCGCATTTCAGTGACAGGTCCACAGCTCAGCTCAATGCACTTAAGCAGGGCAGATTCAGAGGCATCGCCAGCGGTTTTTTTCTGTACATTAAAAATCTCGCGTGAATTGGTCGGTCAAGATGGCACCCTGCATCCACGTTGGTTTAATTCGAATGTAGATTTCCTACCTTGAGAATGGGGATGTTGCTCTGGTCGGCCAGGAAGACGGCGCGGTTGCACAGGCCGGCCACTCTGGCCAAGGCAGCCCAAGTCGGAGAGGTTTTTTCAAAAGAGGTTCCACTCTGGTTCTCAGTCGTGTCGGCAGCATGGATCTGGTTGTCGAACCACATGTGGGCCACTGTCATACGGTTCTGGGTCAGGGTTCCGGTCTTGTCGGAACAGATGGTGGATGTGGACCCCAGAGTCTCCACGGCTTCCAGGTTCTTCACCAGACAATTCTTCTTGGCCATACGTTTGGCAGTCAGGGTCAGACACACCTTTAGCCAAGATGTGAGGAAGTGAATTAAGGTTTTGGTTCACAATTCTTTGACATGAATTAGTGCCATAATGTGAGATAAAGGTTTGGTGGATTAGAATGATGTTCTACTCACAGTGACAGTAGCCAGGAGTCCCTCTGGCACATTGGCCACAATGATGCCGATCAGGAAGATCACAGCTTCCAGCCATCCATATCCCAGGATGAGGGAGAGGACGAAAAACGACACACCCAGGAAGACAGCCACGCCTGTGATTATGGCGATGAAGTGCTCAATTTCAATTGCAATGGGGGTCTGCCCTCCCTCCAAGCTGGAGGCCAGGGTGGCAATCCTGCCCATGACGGTCCGATCACCAGTGTTGATGACAATGCCTCTGGCAGTGCCTACAAAACATCAAAAGTGTGCATTACTCTAAAAAAAATTCCATATTTCCAGGACAACTACGCAGTCATCAGTTGGTACCTTCAACACAGTTTGTGGAGAAGAAAGCAATGTTCCTGGTCTCCAAGGGGTTTTCATTGGTGAAATCTGGGGTGCGGGACTGGGGCTCAGACTCTCCAGTGAGTGAGGAGTTGTCCACCTAAGTAAAGGTAAGGAATTAACAAGTTACTTTATTTATAACTGTGTTGGCACTTGTATAACTGTGTGGGCCGTACAACTCACTTTGCATCCATGTGCAGAGACAATACGCAGATCAGCAGGAATTCGGTCTCCGCCTTTGATCTCAACCAGATCTCCAACTACCACGTCTTCTACACTGATGCTCTTTTTCTCTCCGTCACGCACAACCAGGGCTTGCTGTGTAGTGCATAACAGAAAAGTCATTTTCATCCATTCCAGTACAACATACACTGGTTCTTATGTTCAAGGCAATGAATAACTTGCTGGAATATTTCTATTACCTGGGGTACTAAGTTTCTGAAGGTCTCCATGATCTTTGAACTTTTAGCCTCTTGGTAGTAGGAAAAGCATCCCGTTATGATCACAACCGTAGCAAGAGCAATGCCCAGGTACAGCTGTTTCACAAAGAACAGCATGGTTAAGAAACCTAGGCTGAGCGGGAACACGGAATGTTAAAGTTGAAATGGGTTTTTCTTTCATACGTTGTCATTGACGGCTTCATCTTCTTCTGCAGCCACCTGAAGGCCAAAGGCTAGAAAGCAGAGAAAAGCACCAATCCAGAGCAGTGTGCAAAATCCACCGAACAGCTGCTTGCAGAACTTCACCCATTCCGGTGTAGTTGGTGGAGGGGTCAGAGCGTTAGGTCCATCGCGGTCAAGGATCTCCTTTGCACGAAATGAGGAGAGGCCCTACAAAGAAGGAAAATTAAAACATATACAGCTGCGATCAGCTCAAGACATCTGTCTCATCTTCTCTGTCAATTATATATCATGTATGTCATTTAACGAGCCAGTGACTTCCATTTTTCAGCATATTCTTATGCTATTCTTTCTATATGCCCAAGTCTAAGTTTACTTATAGATATCTTAATTAGATATTTAACCATAGTGCCAATTCTGTCTATTGAGGGGAAAACTAGTGGTCAGACCAGATGGTCTGTGGTGAACAGCAAACTGGCTGAGTCAGATTCTCTGCAAATAACTTTAGAACCAAAATCCAAAACTTTGCCAAACGATTTGGCTGCAGCCAGACTTACCTTGGCCACGTCCGTTCCATATTTGCGATAAAGTTCATCCAAGGTCAGTTTGTGGTCATCCTGCAAGGATTATACACAGTAGACTGTTAGATGATTTGTGCTCCCATTTTCTTTTTGTGGGACAGAGAAATTGGGATGATGATCATCGTCCATCCATTCAAACTTTCTTTATAGTCAGGGAGACTGGAGCCAGTCCCAGAAAGCACTGGGACAGGGGACTTAACACACATACAATACATCCGAGCCAATATAGTATAACTCACGTAGATAGCAATGTTGCTTCCCCATTGATCAAAAATATTTGTGTTACATCACAAAAAATCTATCCTAATCTTGAAACAAAACATTTTTAGGACAAAAATGTCCTCATTCCATAGCCACAGGACAGGCTTGACCTGGTTCCTTCTATGTGTTTAATACAGATGGGTGATTCAGACATAACTGGGCCATTGTGGGTTTGGATCCATTGCTTAATGGTTCCGGGACGTCAGGTGTGGCCTAAATCTGGCCCAATCGGAATTCCCCATGTAGGTCTGGAGCAGTTGGGGGTGCTTGCATTCCCTGCTGCCTCAGCCGGCCAGTCTGGGTCCTTACCCTACTGACCTGCCCAGCAGTTTCAGATATTATCTGACCGGTGGCAACATCAGCCCCACACAAGTAGAATCCAGTTACTGGTTCAGCGTAAAGGATAAACAATGCAAATGGATCATAAAAAAATGGTGGACTCACCAGCTCAACTTCCTTCTTCAGCTCGTTGATGTCTTTTTTTGCCTTTTTGTGCTCTTTCTTTGGGCCATCTTCTGACGTTGCGGCCAGCTTGTACTTGTCATTCCCCCTCTGCACCACAACATCGGCAAAAAAATCTAATTATGAGCCACAGCATCAATCACCAAACCAGGAAGGATTCCTGAAATGATAATCTGACTAAAATATCTGGTGAAATATAAAGTTTTGAATTCTTGCCTGTAGTTTCTTTTTCAGTGCAATTTTACTAAATCATCACACACTGACTCTGGTTTAGTAAATGATATCTGTACTTAATCAACACTCTTTATTTATTGAATAAATAAGTATTAAGTCTCTAAGCTCTTTTAACTCCTTTGTTGAAACGTATGTACCTACTATTCTATGTCTTTGTGTGCCTAGATGGGTTTGATATTGCATGACAAGATTGGAATGTTACTAAAGCATGAATCATTAGATAAGACAAATGTGTAAGAATGAAGCCGAGAACCAGTTTGTTGCGGTTCCGTGGACTGGCTGGCTGTTGTCTTACTGTGAACGGCTATAAATTTCTGCTTAATATAATTTCCTGCTGGGTAAGTAATTAATCTTTAGCATCAACCAACGTCTCTGCACTGTTGTTCAAGTGAAAAAGCATTTCTCTTTGGTGACTTAAAATAAAGAATAGTTTTGTTAAGTTTTACTTAACAACTGAGCTATTACTACACAATACAAACTGATGACAAAGGGATGGAGTACATGGTAATACCAAAAATAGATATAAAATATAAAAAAATATCTGAAATGTATCTGAGAACCAAATAGAATATACTTACTTTGACAAAATAAATTTCTATTTTTAACAAATGTGTATTTATAACATGTTCTAACAGCATATATTACGAAAAATGTGACAAGTTTCAATACCATGTCTCATTGTGCACAATGAAAAATATTGGACACATCGGATGGAATCAGCAGTTTGGTATGTAGAGGTATTATTGGACTGATTTGAATTCTCAGTTCAATAAAATTCATGACTATTTGCATTGCATTCTGGGAATAGAAATCCTTCCTGTACCGCTTTTCTGGATATCAGCATTTAGTGCTCATCATGAACCCTCATCAGATCTAATTTGTTTCTAAATCACCTTTTGCTGCAATGATTAAGATGCTACTCTGCCAACAGAAGTTTGTTTGGATGGCATTAAGATGGCATTATTAAAAATGTGGTGACTTACCCCAAACCCCATTTTCAGCACACTTTGTCTGATGGAGACAAAGTCAGGAACTCCACCGGTCAAGTGTTGCTGTTACACCCCCCAGAGACACATCTGAGTCCCCGACTGCTTCAGCATCATCCACAAATTTATATTCCCACAACACACCTGTCCCAGTGGGAGGGGCCGCAGGGTCAGGGAGGGGCCTGCCTTTTTACCTTTCATCTTTTACTGTTCAACCTTCTTTCGGACAGCTAGGTCATCAGGAATATCATTATTTGCCCTGAATTTAGAATTCCTTTAGCAATAAAGAATGGGAACATTGCAAACCATCCGACTGTGCTTTTAACGACAATAATAAAGTGATGAGTTATGATTATTTTATGGTTCTATTGTTTTACTTTGATGTGGCTGGAGAGCATGTGGAATATCTGTATGCTGCTAACATATTCGTTTTTTTTTGTTTTTTTTTTTAGACGTGATGAGCTGCTCGGCTCATTTAGTGTGACACTCACACGCGAGGGCATGCCAGCCGCCCAGGTCACAACCGGAGGGCAAGAAGCCGCCCTGTACTTGCTCCTTAAGATTACTGATGCGTGGCCATCGAATGATCACTGAACCGCCGCCACCGAATGCCAATGGGCCGTTGCCTCTCCTGCTCTGTTGGGCTATAATAACCAATTTAACAACGCAGATGGGCAATTTTACCAGGTTAAAAGGATTCGGAGGGCCACGCCCAGTTCCTCGCCCCCCTGGACACACACTCCACAAAAACAAAGCTCTCTCTATATATACTCTTTTTTTTTTTTGGTCTCATTTATTCTCTATAGTTTGTTTACGGTTTTGATTATTTTATCTATTTTTCACACGCTCTCAAACACTCCGTTTATCACAGAAACAAGGCCCGGTGTTTACCTGCTTATCGCAATCTTTACCTTTCTGCTCGCGGTACAACTTTGAGTCGGACCAGAAAGGGAAGATGTTTATCGCCCGGGTGCCTTAACTGCTTGACAAACAGCGTCCACGGCTCAAGGCCTGCGGTGTTTACACTGGAGTCCGGCTGTTCTAATGTTTTACTACAGCACGTCGCTGGTCCTTTTTCATGTACTGACATTGGCCCGACCAGGCCAGAGGCGGGCGGGTCCTGAGGACAGGAAGGGCAGATCTGGGCACCAGATCGGTTTATATTTCTATTAGATTTGTATTCCATTGGAAAAGGTAATTTTAAAAAAAAGGAGAATCTCTTCGATATCATCATCAGGGTTTTGGAAATGGAATCTGTTTGTGTACAACACAAATAACGTGTGTATGTGTGTACGTATTGCAAACATGTCCTCGGCCAGGTGAAGGGATGGACACCGGGGCTGGGAAGGACACCGGTGACAGGCTGGAGAAAACGCTCTACCACTCTTCCAGAGAATGGAAGGAGGAAAGTAACTTTTTCTGTGCCTCATCTGCTCAGGATTTTAATCAATATTGGTTCTTACTGAAGACATATGCAAAGATTGGGGAACATTTCCCTTAAACTTTGACTTTGGCTATTTTTTATTTTTTTTGGCTAATGAGATGATGGAAGTTGAAGGCAAAACACACGCAGACACAAAATTATCAGACAAAATTTAGACTAATTAATACATAAAATACCTCTATATAGCTATTTTTTTACTATTTCCCAAAGAGACACCTGCTGTCAGAAATAAGAGATATGAGGTCTGAGGGATGTCTCTGCATGCTTTTTCATCCGTTTCATAAACCGATCAGACGGACGGTACGGAAGGACTTTACCTTCAGAAGACATGCTGACAGCAATAACTGAAATGTCACATGACTGGATGACACTGGCGGCTTTTATTCACATTACTAATCGTTTCAGTCATTCTCCGAGTTCGTGGGTGATTCAGAGCCGCATCAGCAGCAGTGGAGATGTGTCACGGGCCCGACTTCAGGCAAGCTGCTTACCAGGCAGTGATGCAACGATTTCAAATCGGTTCACCAATCCCTGTGGCTGTGGACGGCCTTGTGTGGCCTGTACAATGATCGGGGACAGAATAATGACGTGCCTCCACTGTCTCACCGTTTTTGGAGACAACAAGGGCGTCAGGTTTAGTATGGGACCAGGATTTGGAATGGGATTTCTCTTCAGTTCTGACCCAGAAGCATGAAAAAGAATTTCAACCACGCCTCCTGAAAGGTTTTCTTCTGGAGAGTGTCCAAAGGCTAATTTACATATACATATACGTAATTATCAGACGCCCTTATCCAGAGTGTCTTACAATCAGTAGTTAAGGGACAGTCCCCCCCTGGAGACACTCAAGGTTAAGTGTCTTGTTCAGGGACACAATGGTAGTAAGTGGGGTTTGAACCTGGGTCTTCTGGTTCATAGGCGAGTGTGTTACCCACTAGGCTGCTACCACCCTGTTTCTCCACGTTGCTCCACCCTAAGCTAGGACCACCCTTCGCTTGCAAGAGATGGAGCCCTGGAAAAGTGGGAGAACTTCCCAGGAGCTGATGGGTCTGTTCGCAGAGGACTACTTGTTTGAAGAGTGACACTCTTCAGATCAGAGATGATGGTGATGAAGGCCACAATGAAAATGTAGTAGATGCATCCAGTGTTATGTAAATGTTCAGATGTTTGTTGCCGGTGGCAACAACAAACGATGAGCCCCCATGTTTCTTTTGTCTGCCTCGTGTTTAGACGACACACATCCCCTGCCGAAGTGATTCACGAGGCTGTCTCCTCGCTCGTTTGAACCGCCAGGCCTTTTTGTTTGTCTAAAAACACGGACATCTTCCCTGCGCCCTCCATCTGAAACGTTGCTCCTCCGGTCCCGCCTCCAGCAGGACCTTGGCGTGTCCTTGAGGGCGCCTGCACATGCGAAGACACGGCGGAAGGCGTACAACGTCACAGAGGAACCTGATGCATCCAGCCGGCCTCAGGCCTCATCCCAATTTTCAGAGAGAGAGAGAGAGAGAGACGAAGCCCCGCCCACCCGGTATCAGAACCTCGGCTCTTTCGGCGGTTACAGTTTAATGCGGCCCATTCTTGCATCGACGCCTTTGACATTTATTAACTCTCCTAGGTTCTGTGAGGGAGAGGCCAGAGTGGCAGAACCTGTTTCATGGGCAGGTGACCCGAGACCCAGACTCAGGTACGATGAATGAAACGCTCCATTGTTCAGGTTTGGCATTTCATAAAAGGAAGTGAAGTATTTTGTTGGTTATCTTATTGCTGGCGAGGAGGAACTAACTACCCACCCCGACCTTTTTGGTGTGTGTGTAATTTATTTCTCACATCCAGACGATGAACTTGTTTTCATAAATGCATCTTTAATAAGGGGAGGAGCCTGTAGGCATGAAATGAAGTGATTGTCATTGTGAAGCACTGCAGCACAGCACACGGTGCACACAGGGAAATGTGTCCTCTGCTTTTAACCATCACCCTTGGTGAGCAGTGGGCAGCCATGACAGGTGTGGGGACGGTGCTTTGACCTTGGTGGATCGGGAATTGAGCAGGCAACCTTCTGATTACGGGGCCGCTTCCTTAACCGCTAGACCCCACTTTACTTTACTTTACTTTACTTTACATGGAGAAGACACCAGCAATGGACGATTTAACCCCCCTCTTATCAATACATGACACATCCAGGTGCAGCACAGCGCCCATCTCCTCCGTTCTCTAAGCTCCTATATACCCCTTATACACCAACGTGACCACGCCCACTACCAACACCAACATAAATTCAAGTTCTGATGGGTGAACTGGTGAATATTACCTGAACGTACTGCCCATATTGTGGCATTTCTACTTTGGTTTCTGTGGATCCTTCAAAACACACACACATTACACAGGATCATCGAGCAGATTAGATGTCCTGTGAGACCTTAGCTGGCCAATTTGCCGGACCCCTGCCATAGCGACAGCACAACACCACACCCTTCTTACAGCAGAGTCAGCGATGACGAGAGGACGAGGAGGAATCAGACAGTCAGACTGGTTTTGTTTCTTTTATTACTTTCACACCAAGACAAAACTTGTCAAAAATCTGTGCTGACTTCCATGTGAAGACCACATATATTTTTTAGAAAGTAGGCAAAATACGTCTGCTTCTTCATCCTGCTTATCCTGTCAACCTACCCCCCGGTGGCCTGGCACAGTGCTACGGAGATCTTTGCCAGTGCAGAGGGCAAAACCCTGTGACATTTGAACGAGCGATGGGACAAACATGCCATCCATGGCCGAGAAGAGGTGACAGCTGGGGTGCTTTGGGACACGCACTTAACTTTTTGCTGCGTAAAAAGACGAGAGCCATAGTTCCGCAGCTTTGATCAGTTTATCTGTAAGCTGCTTTATCCGGTAGATCTAGATGCCCGTCCGGTACAGATTGACGTGATGATTGCATGCTCTGTGCATCGTACTTCTATGGCTGAGCCCCATCGTCCACGACCCCGTGTCTCTCTTTCATCCGCACCAGGACTCTCGGAGCCGGAGCCTACACCAGGAGTGATCCAGGTCTGTGAGAGACCATTGTTCTCCTCGAGAGCCGGCCAGGAGGGGCTGCGGGTGATGGGCGGAGCTGCGGCACGGCAGACAGGGGCACCTACCAGCTCAGGCATTCCATGCCCGGGTGGCTCAAGTTACCAGAGGGGTCGGCCTCCCCTTCCCACGCTCCAAATGTCCCATTCTTTCCCTCCTGTCCTCCCCCTGCTCCTCTCCTGCAGCCACCCCCACCCCGTCCCCGACACGTAATTCATTATCGCCAATACTGGGGGCAGCACTGGCCGGAGCTCGAGTTCCATGGACGATAATCTCAAATCGTTTAATCTCACTGTGCCCCAGTTGCCTGGTATTGTAATGGGGGGAAAAGCTGCTGAAAATATGGATGTTCCGAGCCTGACGGAGCCGGCTCACCTGCGCGGCAGCACTCGCCAGTTCGGCGGTTAGACGCCGGTAAAAAGGCAGGAGGAGAAAGGGAGAGAAAGAGAGCGACAGAACAAGCTCAGCCAGGCACTATTGGCACCGGAGACAAAGGGGCTCTGTCCAAACTCGGTGAGGGAGAGAACAACACTGGGACATACTGTACACAGGACACACACACACACACACAGATCACAAGACAAGACCTCACTTCAACAGCACCCATGTCTTATTGTTCCGCCGTTTATGAGAATTTCATTACGCTTCAGTGTCTTAATATACACTGACACGCGTCCTTGTCATCCTACACGTAGTCTGATTCCTGGGGAGCTTAGCGAAACGAAGGACGTAATTTGCCGTAAATGAGGTTTATTACAAAAGAAATAAATGGTTTAGCACGGTTTAGCACACGAAAACAAACGCCTTGGAAAATAGCAGCCGATTTGTGCAGGAATTAGGCAGAATTAGCAGGGATTCGTTTTCCAGCTTTTCTACCAATCCAGAAAAACCAGGTGAATTTGCTTTGCCGACGGCACCGACTGTCTCCTTCTGTCCCAGGACACAGTGTCAAATAAAGAGAGCCAAGCCGCACAAATGAGGTTTATCATTTCCTCGTGTGTCCACAGTTTCCGTGTCCCTTTTCCTGGCCGTTACGAGCCTCCCCTGGACGTTCTCTCTGCGGACGGGGCAACAACGGGGACGCGCCCGCTAGCTCGGAATAACAGATGGGAGCGGGAGAGCCTCCGGCCCCTGGGACGAGGGGGGTCAGGCTTTCCAAGGCGAGAGAAGCTCTGAATCAGAAGAGCCGTCTGGCCTCTCATTGCAGGGTCTGATAACAGGATGCACGAGTCTTTATGGCGGGTTAAACCGGCGCCGTAAACCACAGACTGCTGGTCGCTGGCGGCAGGTCGGCCTCGTTTCTGTGCCTGGAATAAAAAGAACGGGTTTCCACAGCATTTACATGGCAGAAGAAATGTGAGAGATTTTTTATATTATTGCATTCCGGCTTAAGAGGACGATAGTGAGACCGGGAGTTCAAACTGTACCAATCTGTTTTTGTTATTTGTGTGTGTGTATGTATGTATGCGTGTGTGTGTGTGTGTGTGTGTGTGTTTGTGTGTGTCTTGGCACCATTGGTTCACAGATCTGGAAGTGCAATTTCGTTGTTGGTGGACAAACACACACACACACACACACACACGGGTAACTGTCCATGACCTCCTCTGCAAACAGGGCATCAGAACGACGGCAGCGCACTGCCTCGCTGCTGCCTGCTGAACTTTGAGCCCGCCGAACCCTCACTGTACATATATGCTGTATACTCACCTGCTCTATAAAATACAAGAGGAGACAAGGGGGAGGAGCCGGAATGAAAAGGCGGAGTGTATTTATTAGTGGGAGGCTTGGCGGTGGAGCCTGCCTTGTTGTACAAACACTCACACACACACACACACACACACCTTCTGTCCTTGGCTGGCGTAATACGACCTGACTGCCCTTGACCGCTGGATGTGTCTGTCCAGCACAGAGGAGTGGAGCACATGTTGTAGAGCAGCGAACAGCAACAGCCTGACCTCCACCCTGACCAGAGGGGGAGTGGTGGAGCGCACAGCTACCACAGGAATGCCGTTGAGAAGTCATGGATCCAGACCAGCGCTTTTAAAAGTCTTCTGTTGTGCATTTATAGCAGAACGGAAAGCTTGTTGTTTAGCAATGCGTGGTAGTAGCCTAGTGGGTAACACACTCGCCTACGAACCAGAAGACCCGGGTTCAAACCCCACTTACTACCATTGCGTCCCTGAGCAAGACACTTAACCCTGAGTTTCTCCAGGGGGGGACTGTCCCTGTAACTACTGACTGTAAGTCACTCTGGATAATGGCGTCTGATAAATGCTGTGAATATGTGGGAGACCTTTGACTTTCGAAGATCTGTGGGTACAGGGGTATTCCTTGGCCTGTACATAAAACATTTAAAAAGGTCATTTATCACAGACAGTAAACATGACAATTACAGTGACAAACTGATTTCTGAATTTCAGTGAAATTCATTGAGCAGTGTGTGGGGACGGTGCTTTGCTCAGTGGCACCTCGGCAAATCAGGATTCGAACCGGCAAACGTCTGATTACTGGGCCGCTTCCTTACCCACTAGGCCAACCACTGCCCAATGGTCTGAGAATCTGGTTTGACACTTTTGAGCTGCCTGGATTCGTGTAGAAGATTAGTCTAGAAGATATTTATTTCTATTGCGTTCATTCAGCAGACACTCTGAGCAAAGCACCGTCCCCACACACTGCTCACACGGCTGCCCACTTCTCACAAAGGGTGATGGTTAAAAGCAGAGGGCACATTTCACTGTGTGCACAGTGTGCTGTGCTGCAGTGTATCGCAATGACAATCACTTCACTTTGAAAATGTGGGTGATTCTGTAGACGAACGTGAATTATTTGATTCAGGTGAGCATGCGTTCTTTGTGACTGAAATCCAGACTGTAAGGTGACAACCGTAAGCCAAGACAAGAGATAACACCAACCTGCACCTAATTAAAGAAAATCATAACCTAGAAATACTGGCTTGTTTTGGATGTTATTACATGTTATTACATGGATTACATGGAAGTGTGGGAATTGTACGAACGTTTTGTCACCTGGTTAATGGGTAAAAGAGATATAAAAAAATATATATGTATATACATACTAAATTATACTACACTACACTATACTATACTATACTACACTATACTACACTATACTATACTATACTACACTACACTACACTACACTACACTACACTATACTATACTATACTATACTATACTATACTATACTATACTATACTATACTACACTATACTATACTATGTGCAAAACGAGCTGGGATGTGCAAAAACCAGGTGAATAAGGCTGGAAGTGTATTGTTGTTGAGTTTATCAGTGTTCCGGTGATGGCGGTGCATTGACTGCTTGTGGGAAGAAGCTCTCGCAGTGTCTGGCAGTTACAGTTGTGATGCTGCGGAACCGTCTGCCAGATGGCAGGAGGCAGCACAGGGCATGTGAGGGGTGGTGAGAGTCCTTCATTATGTTTCCGAGCTGGACGGATGAGGTGACCCCCCGGGTAGAATGTGTGGGAGTATCTTTTTTATTTTCTATTTTGCAGGCTATGCGCTGTAGGCTCTATCTGGTCTGGTCCCCTCAGTGATCGTTCAGCCACAGCTTGGTTTGGCCCTGGGGGCGAGTTAATCTGGTGTGATAAAAAGGAGGCTCGTCTCTGTAAGGGGGGTTGGGAGTAGGTCTACTGCCCTGTCATGCTGTCTGTATTTATACACCTGTGAATTCGTGTGAACATATTGGATTATTAATGCTTGTGTCTTTTTTTTTTATTTGTTTTTGCCGGCCTATTTTCTGTACCTGCATGCGCAAAGAAGAATAATTAAACCCTGGTTCCCTGGTAATCCAGCTATATGCCGCTGGTGTTTTCCCTCATTCACCACCCAGTCCAGTGAACTTTGAATGATGAACAGCAGCTACATGCAATCTGTAAAACCCCACTAGGTATGACAGCAGAAGGAAAAGGCGATGGTATGGAATGGTATATATTGCAAGGAGAAGAGGTCTGAGTTCGGGGCCTTGTGGCACCCCAGCGTTTAGTTTAAAGTTTAAAAACTGATATAAATGGTACAGCAGAGGTTCAGTGTCATCACTGATTTTTTATTTTTTTTTACTGGGTAACAGCAGCTACATGCATTTTGTTTGGTCGACAATCTGGTGTAAAACCACGCACAAGACCAGGCTGAAAGAGCTCTTCACCATTACATTACCAGGGTAGTCTTCATCTGATTGGAGTTGCTTTTATGGGTGTTCTGGTTCACTTAATCTATTTTCTATTTTACGTATGTTTTAATCTTTGTGAGTGGTGCTGGCTTTTTACAAGAGTCTTGGTGTCCAGCCCTTTGGGTCCAGCTGTGGTTCTAAAGTGCTTTATTAATAAAGATGAATTGGACATTTTCAAAAATAAATTCAGCGTTGACGCAGGTTTAGGATAATAAGATAATTAAGAAAGACTTGAGACCAATCACCAGGAGTAAGGGACACACATCTGCTTACACACAGTTGAGAGCACAGTAGTACACATGAATAAGGCCTTTAATGTTAATGGAATATTACAGCTCGGCCAGCCCACAAGCATGTTTCAAGGCAGCCGTGCAGTCTCATAGGAAAAATCGAACGTGTCGAGCTGTAATCCTGACCCGCAAGTAAATAGATTAAAGCCCCGTGTCCACCAAATACCCGTGCGAGGCCAGAAGATCAGAAGTGGCCAGTGCGGTGGCTCTGAGCAAGCGTGTCACGACACGGCCCCTACCAGAAAACACAGGTGGTGCACTTTAAAATAGCAGAATACGGCACACCACGTTCCGCATTCCAGCCCTGTGGAACACTTCTAAATCCCGCTTCGGAACGTCTGCCTCGTCCCGTAAGCGGATTTGCTGCCAGTGGTCACCATGTTCCACCTGAACCTCCCCTCAGATAACTGGAGGGCGACGATGCGCGGCCGCTTTCGCCCCCCCCACCAGGGTAGACGCGATGAGGCCTTCATTCAGACTTCCAGAGTCTCCTACCTGCTGAATGCTGCTGTATGACGTGAACTTTAGGCAGAGCCCGTGGGGGTTGGGATTCTCATGTGCCGTCATGCCTGAACGCACGTCTCTCCTGCTGATGTGTGGCACCTGCATTCCGACACTTACCGACTAGGTCAGCATTTCTGAGCAGACCTTATCTGAAGAACGGCCAGCTCCCGATTGTGAGGAATTTCATTGTCTTTGTTCCCTGTGCCTGTTTCTGCAGTTATTCGTGAATATGGCGGCCAACCTTCATGTCAGAGTAGCGGCAAGACAGTCCCACAAAAAAGAAAACACACACACACACGGGCGAATACACACAGCTCCTACCCCCTACACAGCAGCCCACCGAGCAATCTGGGTCTGGGACGACCTGCTGTTGCTAGGCGACCGCTCCTGCATGTCTCAGACGTCGGCTGCAAGATTAGCAGGAGGCTCGGATATCGGCTTCGTTAAAGCCCCTCCACGCTGGAGATCCACGCCGGGGCATTCCCACTCACACCGATACCATCCGGCCGACCGCTCGCAGGAGTCTCCAACCTGGCTGGACCCCGCCCAGACGATTAAACACCGCCAGCGGGCAGCAAAATTCCAGAAAGCAACAATTTTTCAAAAGTTATGACATTATAAGAAATTACTGTTCTGCTCTCAGACACATTTTATTGTAGAATTAATCAATTATTCTAGTGTACATTTGTCATTTCTTTCCTGTTTATATATTTGTGCACGTGCACAAGACTCTCTAGGCCCAACCAATTATTGACTATAAATGAATGCGCTTTATTGTGAATCGATATTTGTTTCGTGAATCATTTTCTGATTGACTGTACATAAAATTTGGTGTAAGCCTAACCTTTCATTCACAATTACGAGTCGTTTTATTGAGTTAAATGAGCGTTGAGCCTCTCGGCGGCAGCACAGCGCATGGTTGGCTAATATCTTTGCTTAGGGGCGTGTCTCTAAGACGCCCTGTCTTGTGTCCTCCCCTCGGACTCTTCACTGCATCAGTTGACACAATGATTAGATGACTGATCCCCAGCTTCAGATCTCCGTGTTTTCCCAACTCGTCTCTGCTCCCCGGAGACAACCGCTCGCGCATCGCCGTTTAACCCCCGCTTCTTCAGACACTGTCCACCTTGGCCCCATCTGTCTCCCTGGCAACGGATCCTGCGCAATTCCCCTGGCCTCAGAGCTGCCGAGCCCTTCGGCGAAGGCGCTCATCCTGGCGCACCGATGTGGCTGCCGCGGTCGGCTCTGAGAAGGAGAGTGGCGGCGACCTTTATTTCAGGCTCTCGGATGGAGTGCTCAGCCGGGAGCCGAATGGCAACGAGACCGTCACACAGACAGATAGAGAAACGGACAGCTGGTCACCGGGCGCCGACGTGATCGGATCTGAACTGCGCCGGGGCACGGGGGTCGGCTCGAAGCGGTCAGACGGAGACAGATGTGGACAGGAGAGGAGATGTCCCTCCTCCGGTCCATATTAATGGCAGAATCCGGCTGGCTGATGAGTTATTAATGATTGTGGCCTACTTCCCCCAACGCCTGGCAGCCACGGCAGAACAGGCACGGTCGCCCGGGGGTCTTGCGTAACAGACGCATGCTGAGCACGTGACGTGGCGCCGGTGGACGTGAACCGGCAGTCAGAACGCTGCAGCGGCGAGCCTGGTCCGAAATGGTCCCTCTTGGGCCGTAATCCGTGGATGAGGATGGGGGGGGGGGTCCATCCCTCGCCCGAAGGCGTTTAAGCCCGTGAATAATTACCTTTAGCTGCCGTGGCGGGGGGGGGGGGGGTTTGTGCTCCATCATTCCTCCACCCCGCCGGCTCCGGCGCTAAAAGGCACTCAAATACATTTGCGCTCCAGCTGTGAGGAGAGAAAGGCCCATTAGCCGGGCTGAGCGGTTAAAATTCAGTCCGGTGGCATTTTAACGGGAGCGGACGCCATTGCCATGCCTGCCAGTGCGGGTTCTCTCTCCCTCTCAAACACACACACACACACACTAAACAGCACTTCACTCACAACTACTTATTATACAACTTTTCATGCGTCACATCCTTTCCAAGCTAAAGTGGAGGCCTGTTGGGTACCCAGGAAAAAATGTAAGTTCTATTTAGGTTCTATTTCATGCCATTTAGCACTCTTATCCAACACAACTTACAATCAGTAGTTATGGGGACAGATTCCTGAAGCGACTCGGGGGGTTAAGGCATGACTAAATTGTACGCCATGGAATGGCGAAGCTCATGGTTTATGGCCGCACACTGAACTGATGCTCGGATGCGACACGGGCAATATGGACCTGTTGGTCCCGTAAACAGCAAATAAAAGAACAAGAAGAACCCGCACCACTAGAGGGATGCTCAATAGAGTGAAACGCGCAACTCTGGCCATTTGTGCAGAGAAATATCCAAAAAAGAGCCGTCGGGAGTGTAAGGCAACCCTTCAGTGGTTAAGGAAGGTGGAAAAAAAGTGATTTTATCACAATAATATCTTCTCTCAGCTTTTCTCCTGTTGTCCCGGCCATAGGTCCACGTCCTGCCACTACAACAACTGCAGATCTTTGCCAGGAGGGGTAAACGAGGGGTAAATCAGTGCTCTCTACGTGTACACTGTACGACACACAGCGCACGATCAAGCTGAGCTTCGGATTGTTGTACGAGTGAAGAATCGGGCAAAAATCGCACGGCGTATTACACCCCGCACTCTCCGAGCCTCCGGTTCTGCCCGCCTGGTCCCTCCGCCGCTGAAGGTACGAGGAAGACCCTCGTCTAGACTCTTCTCCGTCTTGGCCCCTCGGTGGTGGAATGAAGTTCCCCTCGAGGTCGGAACAGCTCAGTCGCTGAGTATTTTTTAAATGGCAGTTTAAGACCTTCCTGTTTAGAGAATACTTGTAACTAACTTGTAACTGACTTACGCAAGAAAGCTACATCCGAGTGAATAAAATTATTGTGTTCATGGTTGGGGGTCCGAGTGAACCTGAATTGATTGACAAAGTTCTGTGGATGCAGAAGGAAACGTCTCTACCGTAAAGTTGCCACGACTCAACCTTCAGACAAATTCCCCTGGATGACTGAGAATCTGAGCCAGAAGTGATCACTTCATCAGTGGCAACATGAAAGCACGTTGTAAGTCGCTCTGGATAAGGGCCATAAATGTAAATGTTAAATGTAAATTGCGTATGCCCGGCTTTAAGTGCCTCGATTGGAGACACGACGGTGGCAATTGGGGTTTGTTGCCCAACAGGCTGCTATCGCCCCAAACTGGCTAAACAAGACAACGTCAGACTACAACAATACTGGCTCACTGTCCATTACTGCACAGTCCTAACCAGGATATTCTGCACGGAAACGCACACGCACTTCAGCAGGTACTAAGTCCATCCTTTCATTCATCTTTTGAAGTCCCCCCCCCCGGGGCGTGGTTTATATTCGCACACGGGTTCATCATTAACCGTTGCATGCGATACGCCCCCCCCCCCCCCCACACACACACACACACAGACACACACTTTGTTAATGATCACTTCTCTGGGTTAACCACTGCCAGTTCTACAGTCAGACTCGGCCGCGTATGTCCATTTATTTCCACCGGTTGACTTCCGTTAGCGATCCGGACGAATCCAGTTCGAATTGGCAGCATGGCATCGGCCCACGTGCACGTCCACATGCATAAGATTACTGTTCTGAATGCTTTTTGCAGCTTGGGCTCGGCGTTTGTGGTGGAAACAGTGAGGACTGTGCGTCTTTAGTCGGTACCCCTGCAGCACCGGCAGCACTGTGGTCTAAACGGGAAGCGGTGGCAGCGCCACCCGGTGGCTCAAAATAGAACGAAACTGCAAGGGGGGGGGGCCGTCGCTAACAAGTGACCCACAGTCCGCAGACTGTGAACCCCTCGGTCTTCAGCCGATCCACTCCCAGTGAGGATTAAATACACAAAACAACCAATGAAATGTAAAGACATGCACATTCACCACAACATTAATAACCATGTCCGACAAACGCTGACATAGAAAGGCGGATAAAAAGCACCTCTGTAACCATCGTTTGCGTGCTCATTTGCGTGTCTATGCGAGAGAGCAAGCGTGTGCGACTGGGCCGGGCGGAGTCATGATGTAATCCCGGTTGTGCCGTCTCCCAGGGCGCAGCGTCTCTGAGAAAACATCGCTAATTACACACCGCGGCCCGACACAAGGGCTCCACACACACACACACACACACAGAAAGCATGTGCTGTGTCTATACACACTGCTCAGCCACCACATGTAATGACAGGTGAGGTAAATACTGTTGATTGACAGTGGGTGCAGATGGAAATATATTCTACAGCATGCAAACATTGGACCAACAGGCAACGTGGTCATGATACTGTCCCATCCAATAGAAGAGCTGCTGTAGGTCATAATAAAAACTTCGTTAATGTGAAGGTTTTTGTTACTGTGATACACAGCAAGCACAGCACACGTTACATACAACAAAATGTGTCCTCTGCCTTTAACCCAGCACCCTTAGGCCTCGTCCACATGAGTTCACTTACCATTTTACTGGCGTTTGCTTGACACTGTTAAATGCTCATCGCCGTTCTGTCAGCATTTCAGCAAAAATTCCCTCCAAGAAAATGTTGCATGCAGCGTATATTTGACGTCATCCAAACGTGCAGCCGAACGAACACTGATGGATCCTCATGTGGACGCTTTGATTTGCTCCAATCAGCAGAAAAATGATCGCTGTTAAGTCCACGGTCACCTGACGGCGCAAAAAGGCCTGTTTCAGATGACAGTGTGAACGAGGCCTTAATGAGCCGAGGGAAGCCATGAAAAACGCCGCTCAGCGGTACCTTGGCAGTTTGGGATTTGAACACAAATATTCCCACATTCCCGAAGTGGCTGAGCCTCGTCCTGGGTGAACTAGGTTGGTAGTAGCCTAGTGGGTGACACTCGTCTATGAACAAGAAGACCCGGGTTCAAATCCCACCTACTACCATTGTGTCCCTGAGCAAGACACTTAACCCTGAGTGTCTCCAGGGGGGGACTGTCCCTGTAACTACTGATTGTAAGTCGCTCTGGATAAGGCCGTCTGGTAAATGCTGTAAATGTGAACTGTCTTCATGATCACGGTATCTCCCCTGCCCTGTGTGTGTGAATGTGGTTACATGTCCCATAAGAGGACATTCCTGAACTTACTAAGAACAACCAATCCCTGTTCAGCTGGCAGCAGCGCGTCCTTGGGAAAGTGGAGCGTGCTCATCGCATTTGCACAGCATGCCTACTGGAAGCCGGCGGCACGTGAACCTAGCCAGGGCTGGGTGGACTGTGGACGTCTGTGGGTTGTAAGTGACGGGCACCTGGTCGTGTCCCAAGGATTTCAGGATGACCTCGCACCAACAGCATGGCGCCGTCTATTCTGAGACTTCCTGAGACGGCGGGATGAAGAGAGGAGATGGGAGGGTGCCAGTTCATACCAGTCATGGCTGGTGGCCTCTAGCTGGCATTACATTACATTTACGGCATTTATCAGATGCCTGTATCCAGAGCGTCTTACAATCAGTAGTTACAGGGACAGTCCCCTCCTGGAGACACTCAGGGTTAAGTGTCTTGCTCAGGGACACAATGGTAGTAAGTGGGGTTTGAACCTGGGTCTTCTAGGTCATATGTGAGTGTGTTACCCGCTAGGCTACTACCACCCAGCTGGCACATATGGTACAGCAGATAAGTCGCTACTTGAAGCTGCTGAGGGGCTGCAAGACAGTGTAGGGGAGACATGATGCGCTCCGCTTTAATAACGCCATCCAGGCTTTGATCTCATTTTTAAAGTGCATTATTTATTGTTGCACAAAGTGTCCAGTTTTCTCATGCTATAAAACGGATATGATTGTCCACAAACACAAACGTACAAATGACGAGTATGGTCACAGAAGATATATTTATAGCCCAAAATCACACACGCTGCACACTAAAAAAAGAAAGTGAAAAACCTTGGGAAGGAGTGATGCAGAGAGGAAGCCCCGTCCAGGGTAGAGTGAGCCTGCAATTGGTGTCAGTGCAGGGTTGGTGATGCTTTGTCCAAGAACAAAAAATGTCCATTATAATGCTACTGGTCCACTGAAGATCCCGTAAGCTGTAGCCATTATGGTGTTGGTAGCTGTGGTGACCCTCTGGTACACTTCGTGCTGGGTCGTCTTGTAAGAAGCTCATTGCCAGGAAGCAGGATCTAGAGTAACTCAGAGAGAAATAGACTTAAACTTGGGTGGTTGGGACTGAGTGGTTAAGGTAGAAGCCTCCGTACATGTCCAGTGCAACAATGGTGGACTATCTAGGACAGCCAAGGTGAGATGAGCATCATAGTATATGTGAGTTTTAACTGTTATGGAATGCTTGGCTAAAAAGGCGTGTCTTTAGCCCAAGTATTGAGCCTGTATCTGAGTTCCGCCCATTTGGCTCGTCCACCTGCTGAGAATTTGTTAATTCTTGAGTCTTGTGAGCGTAATTCTTATGTAGGGCAGCACTCTGTTAAAAAGTCACTCAGGTAATCAGGGACCAGTCTATGTTAAGCTTCGTATGTTAATAAAAGAACTTTACTATAGTCACATTGTCTACGCGAAATTTGTACAGTATCAATGAATGATAGGACAGTGTGATGTGTTCAAATCAAGTTTAGTGATGATGATACCGGCCTGCCGATAAGAAGAGCATTGCAGTAGTCTATTCATGACATTACAAAAGCATGCGGCAGTTTTTCTGCATCATGCCTGGTGAGTGTTCGTCTTGGCTTTGAAATAAAAGGTCAAGTTGTCAAAAACAGTGTAAAGGTTTGACCAACAACGCCTGTTAGTTCCCACCTAAATACATTACTGCCACCTAGTGGATTACAAGTTTGGCTCTTGCATATGGCATTGGGAAGGGCCAGTTCACACACATTCAGACACCACCAGTGCTTTCAACTGGCTACAATTTTTCTTGTTTCATTAAGATGCTTTATTTGAAAATGAAGACAAATCACTATACTGTTATCAGCCAAATACATACTGAGTAGGTCCCCATTGAAGTTGAGGAATAAAGAACTGGTGGCCAGATGTGTCTACCTCTTCAACTAATGCAAAATGCAGCAGCACGACTGATCTTCAACCTTCCCAAACCTCCCACACCGCCCCTCTGCTACGCTCCCTCCACTGGCTCCCAGTAGCTTCACGCATCAGGTTCAAAATACTGATGCTGGCCTACAAAGCCAAACATGGAGTAGCACCATCCTACCTCACAGCCCTCATTATACCTCACACTGCACCTCCTATACTCCGAGCCTCCAGTTCTGCTCGCCTGGTCCCTCCATCTCTGAAGGTAAAAGGAAGACGCTCATCTAGACTCTTCTCCGTCTTGGCCCCTCGGTGGCGGAATGAACTTCTCCTCGAGATCAGAACAGCTCAGTGACTGAGCACCTTCAAATGACAGCTCAAGACCTTCCTCTTTAGAGAATATTTAGATGAACTTGTAACCTTCTTATTGTCTGACTTATGTATAGAAACTACAACAGAGTGAATAAAAAGATTGTATTCATAGTTGGGGGTCCTAGTGAACCAGAATTGATCACTTCATCGATGGTAACACGAAAGCACGTTGTAAGTCGCTCTGGATGTAAATGTAAATGGTTGCAAGGTGGTGCCTCTGTGGTGCTTTTCCATCTTGCCAACGTATCCTGGATCTGGAGAATGTGGAGGGCAGGTCAAATTCTTGGAACCATTTTTGCTCTGTAAGAAGGGCAATCCTCATACGGAAGAAGGTCACTGCTACCAGGGAACACCTGTTTCCATAAAGGGCGGTACTTGGTCAGCAACAAAGTTTAGGTTGGTACAGGTCAAAGTGATACGGATACCAGGATGCATGGTCTAACCAGCAGATCACTGGCTGTGCTGGCTTGCCTCATCCCGAAATTTGGTTCCATCCTTGCGCATGCTCATTTTTTTCTGCTTCCAACACATCAGCGTAGTGCTAGGCATAGTATCAAAATCACCAATGTTCACTATTCTTTCACCACAACTTTCTTGGTGCTGCTAAATGGAGCTCAGTGTACTGCCGAACGTGCTCTGGGACTGTTGGCGTTACTCAGAGCATCATCAGCCATTTCGAATTTGAAACAGCAGCAATGAAATTATTTATAGCCGCAGTTGGAGTCTGAAATTCACACCCATGCTGCATAGTCACACCCCTAGAGCTAATCTCCACACTATGACCAGAATAGCAGCTTCTCCTTGACTCGTCTGACTTTGAGCAGTTGTCTACTAAAGGGGTGTAGTGGTACAATAATCAACACTGAACCTTTGACGGCTCTTCTGACATCAGTGCAGAAAATCTCTGTAGTGTTGCAGTCTTCCTCAAGAAGGTCTTTACTGCTTCTTGACCTTATCTCAGACCTGACCCAGAAAATGTGTGGGACCGTGAAGTGTGGACGTTAGATGTGTGAAGTGGCACTGAGAACAATGCGATCTGGGTTGGAGCTTATTCCACAAAACAAGACAGATGGACAAGGAATGATCTTGTGCACGTACCCACCACATTTAACCCATCACCCTTGGTGAGCAGTGGGCAGCCATGACTGGTGCCCGGGGAGTAGTGTGTGTGGACGGTGGCACCTTGGCGGATCGGGATTTGATTCAGCAACCTTACGAAACCACTAGCACACCACTTATCCCTTATCCAGAGTCCCCCCAGGAGACACTCGGGATAAAGTGTCTTGCTAAGGGACACAATGGTAGTAAGTGGGGTTTGAACCTGGGTCTTCTGGTTCATAGGCGTGTGTGTTGGAGATCCCTCCAAACCCTGAACACACACTTAACACCCAACATCAATCTAGCCAAGAGTCACATAATTATCATAGTAGACAATATCACCCCAGGAATGGCATAACAAAACACCACATTAACACTTACCTTCTGTTTAAACTGTACAGTGGGGTTGTCAACGTGGGACTTTTCTCATAGTCTACACTCTACACACAACGTGTAGACTGGTCAGTAAACGGAATCTTCCACGGGGCCCCACTTCATTTCGGACATTTCATTTTGACGTTTCCCTCAGACGCCGTTTCCTGTGCGCAACATCAAAGCACCGACGCATGCGAGTGTGGAGTCCAGCAGCCGTCCCCCAAAAACAAACCAGTACCCGTCAGAGCTGGACAGCTGTTGTTTTCCACAAATATGAGAGAGGGCCCTGCTTTTCCCAGAAACCCCTGCGTTGTGTCTCCCAGCAGGCTGCGCGGGGGGGTGCCGCCTGCGGAGACTGTTCTGCGTGCACCTCGCCGCCTCTGTATCTTTGTTTGTGCAGATGGGCCGATGTGGTCCACTCGTCTTCCTCCACTGCTACTACTACAGCACACCGGGAGACATGTTGACAGAGGACGCCCCCCTGAACCATGCGGCTTGAATGAGACTCAAGGCGGTCGAATCGTTCCGGCACCCGTCACGCGACGGAACGTTCTATTTCTGAGTCCAATGTGTAGACCACCAGAGGGGTGCAGGTGTGGCCCCACCACGACCCCAGGACCCGGCGACCCAAAGATGGACTCATGGCTCTGAGCATCATCGGCATGGACAATTTTGGAAATAGTGGGCTTCCTATACTCATGATTCAAATCCCACTTACTACCATTGTGTCCCTGAGCAAGACACTTAACCTTAAGTTGCTCCAGGGGGATAAGGGGCGTCTGATAAATGCTGTAAATGTAAATGCAGGGATGCCATTACACGCTCACCCAGAAAGGGTGTCCCTCCTTCCCAAGGTTTATTCCATTTGTTTTCTCCATTTCCCCCATCTAGGGGGTTCTTTGTGTCCAGAGAGGGTCTAAGTATGAGGGGGTGTCATCTGTAGTGGTTGTTAAGCCCACTGAGACATACTGCTTGTGATTTTTGGCTAAAAACCTGTTCCAGGCCAGGACCCTTATGACCCCTTAATTAGTAAGATAACTGTTCACAATGGTACAATCTCACTGGCTGATTTCAATGTGTCAATTGTCACATATACAGTGGTTGTTATAATGAGTCGATACAGCTTAAAAAAAAATTCATGGCATGTGGTGTCAAAATTCATGGCATGTGACGAATTTCTTCAGGCACTTTTTTCCCCCAATTAACATTGCCAAATCAAGACTCGTTTACGCTGACAGATTTTCTCAAGTTAGTATATTTTGAAGGGACTAGAATGGGACTAGCCAGCTCTGCCTTGTGGATGTGCTTTGGTGCTGCCCTGCTTTACCATCGAACATTGTTAAAATGACACTACAAACGTTATACAGAACTATCTATTGGTGCATTACACAGTACAGGCCAAGGTGTGTTTGGACACACCTTTTCATTCAATGTGTTTTCTTTATTTTCATGACCATTTACATTGGTAGATTCTCACTGAAGGCATCAAAACTATGAATGAACACATGTGGAGTTATGTACTTAACAAAAAGTGGAGACCTGACCTCCACAGTCACCGGACCTGAACCCAATCCAGATGGTTTGGGGTGAGCTGGACCAACAAGTGCTAAACACCTCTGGGAACTCCTTCAAGACTGTTGGGAAACCATTTCACTTTTTAGCACTTGTGTGGTAGTGGCCTAGTGGGTAAGACACTCGCCTGAGAACCAGGAGACCCAGGTTCAAGTCCCACTTACTACCATTGTGTCCCTGAGCAAGACACTTAACCTTAAGTTGCTCCAGGGAGACTGTCCCTGTAACTACTGATTGTAAGTCGCTCTGGATAAGTCGCTCTTGTCCCTCCTCAATGTGACTCTGGCGCATGCGCACAACGCCATCAACTCTACGCATGCGCAGAAAACAACTCAGGCCTTTCCTCTTTCGCGATTATCCCTGTGATATTGGCGGTAGCTAAAGGTTTTTTAAGCGTGGAAGCTTGATTTATTTCCCATTACGCGCCCATGGCTGATTGGCAGTGCTATAGTAGAAGATGTGAAACGCAGAAGCTGACTTCATTTAGAAGATTGACAAGGGGCACGGGTGACACCTGGCGGCTGAAAGGTGGTTGTGCTGCAGACCTGCTCTGGACCAGCAAGGGGCAGAGTTTTCCAGGTAAAACTCTACACGCATGACGTCACACGAGTATAACTTTTGTGGTGTTTGTTTTTAAAATCCCAGGTTCAAACCCCACTTACTACCATTGGGTCCCTGAGAAAGACACTTAACCCTGAGTGTCTCCAGGCGAGGACTGTCCCTGTAACTAATGATTGTAAGGCGCTTTGGATAAGGGCATCTGACAAATGCCATGCAATGCTTCTATGTTTCTTTCCCAGACTTTCCCAGACAACACATTATTAGGACATTATTGGCTCCTGACAGTTTCTCCATAGATATTCAGCCAAGGGGCTTTTGACTACTGAAGAGTGATTTATTTCAATAATTGATACTTCAGTCAGTCTCCTCTGTTTTACAAAATTGACATATTGTGTAAATAGTTTTATTTGAATTAACTCAGCTTAATGTTCGATGCAAATAAAAAAATCTTAATATATATACATTTTTAAAAGAATAGTGCAGGGGGAGGGAGGTGGAAATGTCTATTGGCCCGGTAACCATAGTCCGCCATACTGTGAGTCTGTTCACTGTGGAAAAATATAGCCGATGCCTAATTTTTAACTGCTTGGAACTCTACTGACTGTTGTAAACTCAAAACCAGATTCTGCTGGATTAGCTTTCATGGGTAAGGCTGAACATTTTTTTTCCTTTTGCATTTGGACATTATTTTTCATGTTAATGTTGTATTTATTTATGGATTGCAGTTGTCAGTGAGGCCTTTTTTATGTGTAAAAATACAACCAACCTTTTTATATGAATAGTGTGCTTGGATTTCTTGAATAGTTTAAATTACTGTTATTTTTTGCAGATAAAGTAGAATGTACTTTCTTATGGAGGATATATTGCATCAGAAATTATTAATTCAATCACGTTTTTGAAATTATTCACTGGTGTTTT